>NC_088226.1:40119510-40419510 GCF_036934945.1 Oncorhynchus masou masou | reverse complement strand
GCAAAGAAGGACATAGGAAAATTGCAGTTGGTCCAGAACAGAGCAGCACGTATTGCGTTTAGATGTACACGGAGGGCAAATGTCAGTGGTATGCATGTCACTCTCTCCTCAGAGTTGAGGAGAGATTGACTGCATCACTATTGGTCTTTGTGCAAGGTGTTGATGGGTTAACAGTACTGAATTGTATGTTGAAGCAGTTGTCACACAGTTCGGGCACTTATCGGTACCACACAAGACATGCAGCCAGAGGTCTCTTCACAGTCCCCAGGTCCAGAACAGAGGCTGAGAAACACACAGTATTAAATAGAGCCATGAATACATGGAACTCTCTGCCACCCCAGGTAACTCAAGCTAGCAATAAAATCAGATTTAAAAAACAAACAGATAAAAGAACACATTACAGCACAATGGGGACTGTGAAGAGACAGACATTTTTATATATTTTGGATTGTATTTTGCATTGTATTGTCTTATGTTGTTATGTACACTGAGTGTACAAAACATTAGGAACACCTTCCTAATATCGAGTTGCATCCCCTTTGCTCTCAACAGCCTCAGTTCATTGGGACATGGAATCTACAAGGTGTCAAAAGTCTTCCACAGGGATGCTGGCCAATGTTGACTACAATGCTTCCCACAATTGTTTTAAGTTAGCTGGATGTCCTTCGGGTGGTGAACCATGATTGATACACACGGGAAACTGTTGAGCATGACAAACCCAGAAAAACGGTTTAAATTTTTTTTGCTATGGTGAACACAACTTGGGTGTCTTTCTTGTACAGTAATCTTGTTCCTAGACACTTCTTTTCCAAATGTGCAAAGAGTCTGGTGGACCAACGAGTAAACCTTGGCCTTCATTAGCCAATACAGAAAGACCGGGAGTTACTACTGGTGCATTGGCTTAAATCAGCTTAAGGCCAACTTTGAATCGTTGATTTCCCAGGCTTACATGTGCTGTACACAATAGCCTGTAGACGAGGTTACTTGTAAAGTGTAACTAGTTGATACTTTTAGTGGTAGAGAGCAATTTTTCCCCTTTGCCATCTTTCACGTTTATTTACATTTTTTTCACCGTTATTTAACCAGGTAGATAGTTGAAAACAAGTTCTCATTTACAACTGCCACCTGGCCAAGATAAATAAAAGCAGTGCAACACAAACAACACAGAGTTACACATGGAATAAATAAACATACAGTCAATAATACAATAGAAAAAGTCTATATACAGTGTGTGCAAATGAGGTAGGATAAGGGCGGTAAGGAAATAAATAGGCCATAGTGGCGAAATAATTACAATATAGCAATTAAACACTAGAGTGATAGATGTGCAGAAGATGAATGTGCAAGTAGAGATACTGGGGTGCAAAGGAGCAAAATAAATAAATAACAATATGGGGATGAGGTAGTTGGATGGGCTATTTACAGATGGGCTACGTACAGGTGCATTGATCTGTGAGCTGCTCTGACAGCTGATGCTTAAAGTTAGTGAGGGAGATATGAGTCTCCAGCTTCAGTGATTTTTGCAGTTCGTTCCAGTCATTGGCAGCAGAGAACTGGAAGGAAAGGCTGTCAAAGGAGGAATTGACTTTGGGGGTGACCAGTGAAATATACCTGCTGGAGCGCGTGCTACGGGTGGGTGCTGCTATGGTGACCAGTGAGCTGAAATAAGGCAGGGCTTTACCTAGCAAAGACTTATAGATGACCTGGAGCCCATGGGTTTGGCGACGAATGTGAAGCGAGGGCCAGCCAACGGGAGCATGCAGGTCACAGTGGTGGGTAGTATATGGGGCTTTGGTGACAAAACGGATGGCACAGTGATAGACTACATCCAATTTGCTGAGTAGAGTGTTGGAGGCTATTTTGTAAATGACATCGCTGAAGTCAAGGATCGGTAGGATAGTCAGTTTTACCAGGGTATTTTAGCAGCATGAGTGAAGGATGCTTTGCTGCAAAATAGGAAGCCGATTCTAGATTTAATTTTGGATTGGAGATGCTTAATGTGAGTCTGGAAGGAGAGTTTACAGTCTAACCAGACAACTAGGTATTTGAAGTTGTCCACATATTATAAGTCAGAACCTTCCAGACTAGTGATGCTGGACGGGCAGGCAGGTGCGGGCAGCGTTCGGTTGAAGAGCATGCATTTAGTTATACTTGCATTTAAGAGCAGTTGGAGGCCACCGAAGGAGAGTTGTATGGCATTGAAGCTCGTCTGGAGGTTAGTTAACACAGTGTCCAAAGAAGGGCCAGAAGTATACAGAATGGTGTCGTCTGCGTAGAGGTGGATCAGAGAATCACCAGCAGCAAGAGCCACATCATTGATGTATACAGAGAAAAGAGTCGGCCCGAGGATGGAACCCTGTGGCACCCCCATAAAGATTGGTAGAGGTCCGGACAACAGGCCCTCCGATTTGACACTCTCAACACTTCTGAGAAGTAGTGGGTGAACCAGACGAGGCAGTCTTTTGAGAAACCAAGGCTGTTGAGTCTGCCGATAAGAATGTGGTGATTGACTTATTCGAAAGCCTTGGCCAGGTCAATGAATACAACTGCACAGTATTGTCTCTTATAGATGGCGGTTATGATATCGTTTAGGACCTTGAGCATGGCTGAGGTGCACCCATGACCTGCTCGGAAACCAGATTGCATAGCGGAGAAGGTACGATGGGATTCGAAATGGTTGGAAATCTGTTTGTTAACTTGACTTTCGTAGGTCTTAGAAAGGCAGGGTAGGATAGATATAGGTTTGTAGCAATTTGGGTATAGAATGTCGCCCCCTTTGAAGAGGGGGATGACCACATTTACATTTACATTACATTTAAGTCATTTAGCAGACGCTCTTATCCAGAGCGACTTACAAATTGCGAAAAAATATATAAAAAAAGATATATACACTACAAGACAAAGACTGACTGCTACGCCATCTTGGATTTTTTTTGCAGTCCATCTTTAGTTCATTTGTACCATCACATTCTCCAGTAAAAACATTCTGGGAGGTTATTGTACACAAACATGTTGATGCATCACCTGTCTCAGTAAACACACAAATGACGGCTGTGCATCCCAAATGGCACCCTATTCCCTATGTAATGCTATATAGTGCACTACTTTTGCCCAGGGTCTTGGTCAAAAGTAGTTCACTATGTTGGGAATAAGGTACCATTTTGGTGATCCACAAGATGTTATGAGATATTAGTGCTAACTGACATAGACAGCAGAGGCGGTTGGGCTTTTAACTTACAGCTTGTTGTAATGGACTAGATATTTGTGTCGAATAACACCAAGGTGTCTGGGATTTATTAGAATCATGTCTTTGCCTCAACCAAGGAGACTTTTGTTTCAAAATCTCATAGGCAAGTCTTACTTTCAAGTAATTATTATACTGTTAAATAATGTTATTCCAGCCTGAGCTTTTCTCTGCGTAATAACAAAATGGTTTAACTTTATTCCTATGCAATTACCGGAATAGGCTAACTAAAGTTATATGTAACAACATACAGTAGGCCTACAACGTAACTACACAGCTATAGAGCATTACACAACTTTGTCGTGTTTATTTAGTACAGTTATACATCCATGATGTTTTTTAAAGTTACATGTTTAGGTTAAATGTCTAACTCAGCAGAAACAAGAACAACACTACTCTTCTCTTTCGTTCTCTTATGTCCTTCCTCTGACTCTGTCAACTAGCACTCAGGGTCTGTGAAAATACACATATTTCAAAGCGGAAAATGATTCCTGTACCTCAGGCATATCAGCATTTGTTAGCAATTTGGGAGATATGTTTGTTCACCACTCTCCACAGATGCAAGTTGAGTTTCCAAGTTCAGAAAAGGGATGGAAGGAGCGAGCCAAGCATGATGCCGTAGGGCTTCTTGTTCTCTGCCAACCTGAGTCCAGGCTTGATTTGAAAATAGCCCATTATGTAAAAACCAAGTAAACGTTTGGAGATTAGTGCATTTAACTTTACTCTGAGTGTTTAAGCTTTTTGGCAGATGAGCCAAAGAAAGAAAGTTTAGCAGGCTAACAGGTATCCTCAAACAACAGATATTGTGAGAGCAACTCAACAACCTCACACCCACTGTCCTGATTTTACATTTACGCCACTACATAGGGAATAGTTTTTTGGGACACATCCCCTATCTAACAGCTTGTTCTACAACAATAGCTTGTTTTCCTATGAACCCACTATCAAGCAATGCACCTCTCAGGAGGTAGTTTGGACTTGGCAGAATGTGTATTATTCACTTGTTTGGACTCCTCAATGTCCAATGATGTGCAAACCAAACCCTTAAACCATTCCCTTCAACTGTGTAAACCTGATTGAATTACTCATCATCCTGTCATCACAGCTTTCATTTGTTTATTTTTAATAGGGTTATTGCTTATTCTCATGATTTGAAATATCGTCCAACACTTTGTAAAATGGCAGGCTGAGACGACAGTGAATGATGTTGGCGGTAGAGCCTAGCTGCCTAGGAGCAACAGAACAGGAGATGGATGTGCTCTTCTGAGAGAGGGTGTCACGCCCTGACCTTAGAGAGCCGTTTTATTTCTCTATTTGGTTAGGTCAGGGTGTGATTTGGGGTGGGCATTCTATGTTGCCTATTTCTTTGTTTTGGCCGAGTATGGTTCCCAATCAGAGGCAGCTGTCTATCGTTGTCTCTGATTGGGAATCATACATAGGCAGCCTTTTTCCCACCTGTGTCTGTGGGTAGTTATTTTCTGTTTAGTCTCTGTTACCTGACAGAACTGTTCGCTTTCGTTTTGTTAC
Source organism: Oncorhynchus masou masou (assembly GCF_036934945.1). Lineage (NCBI taxonomy): Eukaryota > Metazoa > Chordata > Actinopteri > Salmoniformes > Salmonidae > Oncorhynchus > Oncorhynchus masou. The sequence continues at coordinate 40,414,739 of NC_088226.1, read as the reverse complement.
TTTGTTCAAGTGTTAATAAAATAATCATGAACACTTTTCACGCTGCGCTTTGGTCCACTCCTTCTGAAGACAGGCGTTACAAAGCGTGCTGGTAGTGTTAGTGGAAATTATGAGGGTGGTGGTTAATATGGATTCTTGTTTATGTCACACCCTATGACTAACACTACTCAATCAACCACCTGTTTTCACACTGTGTTTTCCACATAGAAATAACATTTCTACAGGGAAAATTCCCATTCAAGTCATTGTTCTGTGATGGATGGGCCCATGGCAAGCAATTATATTTCTATGTTTTTCCCTTGGATAGGAGGGCTTGTCCAGCGATATCTAACTGAACACTTACTACCCTGGGGCTTAACTCGTTACTTAACTCTTGTGTTTCAGAGAAAGACCTGGATAGTTTTTTCTCCGTGGGACGATTATTTCACTCAGGTAGTATAGATTAAGGTTTAGAGTTAAGCCAACCCTGCCACATATAAACCCGGCATCCATGTTGGGAGGTTTTGTCAATCTTAGGAACTCATATGCATTTTCAAAAGCCTGGCTTTCTCATAGTACTCACTTAGGTGTGCTTAAATTTGATTAACAAACATCTAGCATTGAGTGCAACTGCTGTAAATAGTGTATCTGGCATATCAGATGATAATAGTGGTCATTCACTGGATTATTGAAACTATATATTTAATTTATTGAAATACATCACCTCCCAACATTTTATAACATTTACAAACTGCCACCAGTTCAATATTCTATGGTATGTCCACATGTTGAAATACAGTATATCTTTCAAAGACAATTATCTTCTATGTAGATGTGTTAATTTTATTGGAAAAGAATGGCTGGAAATGTACAATTTCATTCAGTGTTCCTCTTTTGGATGTGTATGTAAGACTTGACCTTTAATGTTTTAATGATTCACTGTACATTGAGAACCAGCCTTCTTTTGAATTTCATAACCAAATGTGGATCATTCAACCTCATTAATGACCTTGACATAGGAAATGAAAACGTGCCATAGAAACACCCATAGTCGACCAAAATCCACCCTGCAGTTAAGAGATATATCTTTGTAAGAGCAGGACCCATGAGCTCCCCTGATTTCCAGACCCCGGAATCTAGAGCCCAGAGGTAGCTGGCTAGAGGCTTGCTGCTTTCCATCAGGAAACTGCTGCTAGAACAAATCTCACTTTCTGCCCAGCAGTATTAAGAAGCACCTATTTATCTCCTCCCCAACTAACCCACCACACTTCACAACAAACCTCTCAATCCCATCAGCACTCAATGAACCTGTCACCACAGTACTCCTCCCACACACACACATTCACACACATGCACACACACACTAGAGGTCGGCCGATTATGATTTTTCAATGCCAATACAGATTATTGGAGGACTAAAAAAGCCGATACCGATTAATCAGCCGATTTTTAAAATTTATTTGTAATAATGACAATTACAACAATACTGAATGAACACTTATTTTAACTTTATATAATATATCAATAAAATCAATTTAGCCTCAAATAAATAATGAAACATGTTCAATTTGGTTTAAATAATGCAAAAACAAAGTGTTGGAGAAGTAAAAGTGCAATATGTGCCATGTAAGAAAGCTAACATTTAAGTTCCTTGCTCAGAACATGAGAACATATGAAAGCTGGTGGTTCCTTTTAACATGAGTCTTCAGTATTCCCAGGTAAGAAGTTTTAGGTTGTAGTTATTATAGGAATTGTAGGACTATTTCTCTCTATACCATTTGTATTTCATATACCTTTGGGTGTTCTTATAGGCGCTTTAGTATTGCCAGTGTAACAGTATAGCTTCCGTACCTCTCCTCGCTCCTACCTGGGCTCGAACCAGGAACACAATGACAATAGCCACCCTCGCAGCAGCGTTACCCATGCAGAGCAAGAAGAACAACTACTCCAAGTCTCAGAGCGAGTGACGTTTGAAACTCTATTAGCACGCACCCCGCTAACTAGCTAGCCATTTCACATCACATCGTTACACCAGCCTAATCTCAGGAGTTGATAGGCTTGAAGTCATAAACAGCAGCGCTGCTGGCAAAATGCATGAAAGTGCTGTTTGAATGAATGCTTATGAGCCTGCTGGTGCCTACCATCGCTCAGTCAGACTGCTCTATCAAATCATAGACTTAATTATAATATAATAACATACAGAAATACGAGCCTTATGGCATTAATATGGTCAAATCCGGAAACTATCATCTCGAAAACAAAACGTTGATTCTTTCAGTGAAATACGGAACAGATGTTTATTTTATATTCCTAGTACATTGCACAAACTTCAATGTTATGTCATAATTGCGTAAAATTCTGGCAAATTAGTTCGCAATGAGTCAGGCGGCCCAAACTGTTGCATATACCCTGACTCTGCGTGCAATGAACGCAAGAGAAGTGACACAATTTCACCTGGTTAATATTGCCTGCTAACCTGGATTTATTTTAGCTAAATATGCAGGTTTAAAAATATATACTTCTGTGTATTGATTTTTAAGAAAGACATTGGTGTTTATGGTTAGGTACATGTTGGAGCAACGACAGTCCTTTTTCGCGAATGCGCACTGAATCAATTATATGCAACGCAGGACATTGTAGATAAACTAGTAATATCATCAACCATGTGTAGTTATAACTAATGATTATGATTGAATAAATTTAATGCTAGCTAGCAACTTACCTTGGCTTCTTACTGCATTCGCGTAACAGGCGCCCACCTCGTGAGGCAGGTGATTAGAGTGTTGGACTAGTTAACTGTAAGGTTGCAAGATTGAATCTCTGAACTGACAAGTTCAAAATCTGTCATTCTGCCCCGAACTATGCAGTTAACCCACTGTTCCTATGCCGTCATTGAAAATAAGAATGTGTTCTTAACTGACTTGCCTAGTAAATAAAGATTAAATAAAGGTGTAAAACAAACAAAAAAAACTTAAAAACGGCAAAATCGGCATCCAAAATGACTGATTTCTGATTATTATGAAAACTTGAAATTGCCCCTAAATTAAAACTTGAAATTGGCCCCCATTTTCGATTAATCGGTCGACCTCTTACACACACACATACAACACACACTCCACCACACACTGTGGTCTAGTCTCCCACAGCCCGATGGTATTAGATCAATTTACAGCTTTATCTTCAGTGTTCTTGAAGATCTTCAAGATCTCTTATCTTTTTATTTGTGCTTCATTTCCTTTTAAGCAGCAGGGTGCACAGAGTTATTTTCTTTAGCAGGCAGATAGCAGCACCATGAAAGAGCTGGATAACTTGAGTAACTAATGAGAGGCCTTAGATCTGGCTACTCCAGTGTCAATTTAATTGAACTCTGCCGGGCAAATGTTAAAGATCTGTACCTTTTTTTGTTGTTGACTGAATGTACTGTTTTGAAAGTGGATGAACAGTGCTCTGCTGCTTTTCAAATACAAGTGTGACCTCTGTTTACCTTTGTTTTAACAGGAAATGTTGGATTCAAAACTATAATTTGTTTTCTTGTTTTTAACAATGGTATTTTGAATGAAGAAAGCTAAGTTTGAGATTAAGTTGTCCTGACCTCAGTAAATCAGTTAAACTAAACCACATCATTTATCTAGACACATTTGCCAGCCAGACCATTGAGAAGAGCAAATATGATGTTTTTTTTGTGTTACTGTTCCACTCCCATAAGGACATGAAGTCATGTAGCAGGCCTGCAAATAAAGGGCAGAGAGGACACAGTCATTACCAGTTTAAAGAACAGCTCCGGTGACCTCTGATGATGAATATAATATGATGATTGCAGACAGACATGTTTTTATGAAGTTGAAAATGTACCCATGTCGTAAGAGATTCATATGTGTCCATGCAGAAGTAGAAATAGCTACTGCCTCATGATCCATGACGTTTCCTATGACCCAGGCTCCAACAGAAACTTACCAAAAATGTAATTCTCTCATTGCTTTCCACTAGTTGTTCTTTTAAGCTTCATGGCACCTTGTTTACAGATGATCCACAGCTAAATTAATATGAAAGAAAGTAAACATTGATTACTACACTTTTTGTTTTTGTTTGTATTCATCCGTTTTGCAATGTTTTGTTCTTTGTTCTCTGGCCATCAACATTTACTTAATCTCACTCTGTCGCTCTCTTTCTCTCTTTCTCGCTCTAGTGTATGACAAACAGGGATTCTTGCTGAAGTTGGATGGTAATCTGTAAGTATTCCCTTAATGCATTCTCTTTTCCAGTGTGTTGTTTTACCCCTTCACCTTGCTTTGTGTGTTTTGGCTACATGACGTTCATGTACACTGCTCAAAAAAATAAAGGGAACACTAAAATAACACATCCTTGATCTGAATGAATGAAATATTCTTATTAAATACTTTTTTCTTTACAAAGTTGAATGTGCTGACAACAAAATCACACAAAAATTATCAATATAAATTTATCAACCCATGGAGGTCTGGATTTACGTGCCTGTATGACCTCCCTACAATGCCTGGGCATGCTCCTGATGAGGTGGCGGATGGTCTCCTGAGGGATCTCCTCCCAGACCTGGACTAAAGCATCCACCAACTCCTGGACAGTCTCTGGTGCAACGTGGCGTTGGTGGATGGAGCGAGACATGATGTTCCAGATGTGCTCAATTGGATTCAGGTCTGAGGAACGGGCGGGCCAGTCCATAGCATCAATTCCTTCATCTTGCAGGAACTGCTGACACACTCCAGCCACATGAGGTCTAGCATTGTCTTGCATTAGGAGGAACCGCACCAGCATATGGTCTCACAAGGGGTCTGAGGATCTCATCTCGGTACCTAATGGTAGTCAGGCTACCTCTGGCGAGCACATGGAGGGCTGTGCGGCCCCCCAAAGAAATGCCACCCCACACCATGACTGACCCACCGCCAAACCGGTCATGCTGGATGATGTTGCAGGCAGCAGAACGTTCTCCACGGCGTCTCCAGACTCTGTCACGTCTGTCACATGTGCTCAGTGTGAACCTGCTTTCATCTGTGAAGAGCACAGGGCGCCAGTGGCGAATTTGCCAATCTTGGTGTTCTCTGGCAAATGCCAAACGTCCTGCACAGTGTTGGGCTGTAAGCACAACCCCCACCTGTGGACGTCGGGCCCTCATACCACCCTCATGGAGTCTGTTTCTGACCGTTTGAGCAGACACATGCACATTTGTGGCCTGCTGGAGGTCATTTTGCAGGGCTCTGGCAGTGCTCCTCCTGCTCCTGATATGTCCAAGATGGCGTAGCAGTAAGACGTGTCGTGTCCCTTGTCCCGTGTATATTTAGTCTTTTTTAGTTTTTACATATTTTTTTCTTCGCATATCTTTTAAAACATTTTGCTAAACCTCAGCTTCCAAATACTCTCCTTCAACCCGCCTCACCCAATGTAGCTATTTTTTTTTCCTAAAGTATTTAGTATTTATATTTACTTCGGAACCTGAACCCCTCAACTGAAGCTAGCCAGCTAACTACCAGCTATGCTAGCGGTCTTCAGCTAACCGGTCATCAGCTAACCTTTAGCTCGGAAAGCTCTCGCCAGTTCGAACAACGCGACTCTAACCAGAGCATAACGGACCTATTTATTTTTTATTTTTTATCCCCGGATTCCCGCCGCAAACGGAACATCTTTCAGCTGGATCTTCACAACTAGTTATTTAGCTAAACCGCAACCCCGGACGATTACTGCTGGCTAGCGCTTCCACCCACTTAGCCTGAAGCTAGCCCCGCCAGAGCACCTGTGCTACCACCGTAGCATACTCCTGGGCTACAATACCTACCACCGTAGCATACTCCTGGGCTACAATTACCCGGACCCACGACCGGTCTATCGATGTCACCGCATGAAGAGGAATAAACAGACTCACCCCATCGTGACGTCCCCCAAAGGCTAACTCTCTAGCCCTTGCTATCTCCTTGCTTGCTATTTCGGCCCGTTAACTGCTACCTTGTTTAGCCCCGGCCTACTAACTGTTAGCTTGTTAGCACAGGCCTGCTAACCGTCTGAATCGCCTCGTCCCAAACACTCACTGGACCCATATTTACTCTCTTATCTCTTTTCGATTTTTAATTTGTTTATACCTTCCGGTAACCTGCCTCACCCAATGTGATACGGAATCGCTATTATTTTTAATTTTTAGAACACACTCAAGAACCTCCAGAAGCTAACTAGCTAACTAGCTACAAGCTATTTAGTCATTGTTAGTTTTTTTTTTTTACCTGAATAACACTCACTAATCCTGCCCCCTGGACACTGATCACTTGGCTACATAGCTGATGCACGCTGGACTGTCCATTAATCATGGTACCTCATTCTGCTTGTTTATGTTTTATCTGTCGGCCCCGTTGCCTAGTCAACGCCATTTTACCTGCTGTTGTTGTGCTAGCTGATTAGCTGTTGTTGTCTCACCTACTGTTTTAGCTACCTTTCCCAATTCAACACCTGTGATTACTGTATGCCTCGCTGTATGTCTCTCTCAAATGTCAATATGCCTTGTATACTGTTGTTCAGGTTAGTTATCATTGTTTTAGTTCACAATGGAGCGCCTAGTTCCACTCTTCATACCCCTGATACCTCCTTTGTCCCACTTCCCACACATGCGGTGACCTCACCCATTACAACTAGCATGTCCAGAGATACAACCTCTCTCATCATCACCCAGTGCCTGGGCTTACCTCCGCTGTACCCGCACCCCACCATACCCCTGTCTGTGCATTATGCCCTGAATATATTCTACCATGCCCAGAAACCTGCTCCTCTTATTCTCTGTCCCCAATGCTCTAGGCGACCAGTTTTGATAGCCTTTAGCCGCACCCTCATACTACTCCTTCTCTGTTCCGCGGGTGATGTGGAGGTAAACCCAGGCCCTGCATGTCCCCAGGCACCCTCATTTGTTGACTTCTGTGATCGAAAAAGCCTTGGTTTCATGCATGTCAACATCAGAAGCCTCCTCCCTAAGTTTGTTTTACTCACAGCTTTAGCACACTCTGCTAACCCTGATGTCCTTGCCGTGTCTGAGTCCTGGCTCAGGAAGGCCACCAAAAATTCTGAGATTTCCATACCCAACTATAACATCTTCCATCAAGATAGAACTGCCAAAGGGGGAGGAGTTGCAGTCTACTGCAGAGATAGCCTGCAAAGTAATGTCATACTTTCTAGGAACTACTAATTTTGAAAATTACTCTCTCCAGACATAAGTCTCTCACTGTTGCCGCCTGCTACAGACCCCCCTCAGCTCCCAGCTGTGCCCTGGACACTATTTGTGAATTGATCGCCCCCCATCTAGCTTCAGAGTTTGTTCTTTTAGGTGACCTAAACTGGGATATGCTTAACACCCCGGCAGTCCTACAATATAAGCTAGATGCCCTCAATCTCACACAAATCATCAAGGAACCCACCAGGTACAACCCTACCTCTGTAAACAAGGGCACCCTCATAGACGTCATCCTGACCAACTGGCCCTCCAGATACACCTCCGCTGTCTTCAACCAGGATCTCAGCGATCACTGCCTCATTGCCTGTATCCGCTACGGAGCCGCAGCCAAACGACCACCCCTCATCACTGTCAAACGCTCCCTAAAACACTTCTGTGAGCAGGCCTTCCTAATTGACCTGGCCCGGGTATCCTGGAAGGACATTGACCTCATCCCGTCAGTTGAGGATGCCTGGTCATTCTTTAAAAGTAACTTCCTCACCATTTTAGATAAGCATGCTCCGTTCAAAAAATGCAGAACCAAGAACAGATACAGCCCTTGGTTCACTCCAGACCTGACTGCCCTCGACCAGCACAAAAACATCCTGTGGCGGACTGCAATAGCATTGAATAGTCCCCGCGATATGCAACTGTTCAGGGAAGTCAGGAACCAATACACGCAGTCAGTCAGGAAAGCTAAGGCCAGCTTCTTCAGGCAGAAGTTTGCATCCTGTAGCTCCAAATCCAAAAAGTTCTGGGACACTGTGAAGTCCATGGAGAACAAGAGCACCTCCTCCCAGCTGCCCACTGCACTGAGGCTAGGTAACACAGTCACCACCGATAAATCCATGATTATCGAAAACTTCAACAAGCATTTCTCAGCGGCTGGTCATGCCTTCCGCTTGGCTACTCCAACCTCAGCCAACAGCTCCGCCCCCACCGCAGCTTCTCGCCCAAGCCCTTCCAGGTTCTCCTTTACCCAAATCCAGATAGCAGATGTTCTGAAAGAGCTGCAAAACCTGGACCCGTACAAATCAGCTGGGCTTGACAATCTGGACCCTCTATTTCTGAAACTATCCGCCGCCATTGTCGCAACCCCTATTACCAGCCTGTTCAAACTCTCTTTCATATCGTCTGAGATCCCCAAGGATTGGAAAGCTGCCGCAGTCATCCCCCTCTTCAAAGGGGGAGACACCCTGGACCCAAACTGTTACCAACCTATATCCATCCTGCCCTGCCTATCTAAGGTCTTCGAAAGCCAAGTCAACAAACAGGTCACTGACCATCTCGAATCCCACCGTACCTTCTCCGCTGTGCAATCTGGCTTCCGAGCCGGTCATGGGTGCACCTCAGCCACACTCAAGGTACTAAACGATATCATAACCGCCATCGATAAAAGACAGTACTGTGCAGCCGTCTTCATCGACCTTGCCAAGGCTTTCGACTCTGTCAATCACCATATTCTTATCGGCAGACTCAGTAGCCTTGGTTTTTCGGATGACTGCCTTGCCTGGTTCACCAATTACTTTGCAGACAGAGTTCAGTGTGTCAAATCGGAGGGCATGCTGTCCGGTCCTCTGGCAGTCTCTATGGGGTTGCCACAGGGTTCAATTCTTGGGCCGATTCTTTTCTCTGTATATATCAATGATGTTGCTCTTGCTGCGGGCGATTCCCTGATCCACCTCTACGCAGACGACACCATTCTATATACTTCCGGCCCGTCCTTGGACACTGTGCTATCTAACCTCCAAACGAGCTTCAATGCCATACAACACTCCTTCCGTGGCCTCCAACTGCTCTTAAACGCTAGTAAAACGATATGCATGCTTTTCAACCGATCGCTGCCTGCACCCGCATGCCCGACGAGCATCACTACCCTGGATGGTTCCGACCTTGAATATGTGGACACCTATAAGTACCTAGGTGTCTGGCTAGACTGTAAACTCTCCTTCCAGACTCATATCAAACATCTCCAATCGAAAATCAAATCAAGAGTCAGCTTTCTATTCCGCAACAAAGCCTCCTTCACTCACGCCGCCAAACTTACCCTAGTAAAACTGACTATCCTACCGATCCTCGACTTCGGCGATGTCATCTACAAAATTGCTTCCAACACTCTACTCAGCAAACTGGATGCAGTTTATCACAGTACCATCCGTTTTGTCACTAAAGCACCTTATACCACACACCACTGCGACTTGTATGCTCTAGTCGGCTGGCCCTCGCTACATATTCGTCGCCAGACCCACTGGCTCCAGGTCATCTACAATTCCATGCTAGGTAAAGCTCCGCCTTATCTCAGTTCACTGGTCACGATGGCAACACCCATCCGTAGCACGCGCTCCAGCAGGTGTATCTCACTGATCATCCCTAAAGCCAACACCTCATTTGGCCGCCTCGTTCCAGTACTCTGCTGCCTGTGACTGGAACGAATTGCAAAAATCCCTGAAGTTGGAGACTTTTATCTCCCTCACCAACTTCAAACATGTGCTATCTGAGCAGCTAACCGATCGCTGCAGCTGTACATAGTCTATTGGTAAATAGCCCACCCTTTTCACCTATCTCATCCCCACACTGTTTTTATTTATTTACTTTTCTGCTCTTTTGCACACCAGTATCTCTACCTGTACATGACCATCTGATCATTTATCACTCCAGTGCTAATCTGCAAAATTGTAATTATTCGCCTACCTCCTCATGCCTTTTGCACACAATGTATATAGACCCCTTTTTTGTACTGTGTTATTGACTTGTTAATTGTTTACTCCATGTGTAACTCTGTGTTGTCTGTTCACACTGCTAAGCTTTATCTTGGCCAGGTCGCAGTTGCAAATGAGAACTTGTTCTCAACTAGCCTACCTGGTTAAATAAAGGTGAAATAAAAATTAAAAAATTAAAAAAAGGCAGAGGTAGCGGTCCTGCTGCTGGGTTGTTGCCCTCCTACGGCCTCCTCCATGTCTCCTGATGTACTGGCCTGTTTCCTGGTAGCGCCTCCATGCTCTGGACACTACGCTGACAGACACAGTAAACCTTCTTGCCACAGCTCGCATTGATGTGCCATCCTGGATGAGCTGCACTACCTGAGCCACTTGTGTGGGTTGTAGACTCCATCTCATGCTACCACTAGAGTGAAAACACCGCCAGCATTCAAAAGTGACCAAAACATCAGCCAGGAAGCATAGGAACTGAGAAGCGGTCTGTGGTCACCGCCTGCAGAACCACTCCTTTATTGGGGGTGTCTTGCTAATTGCTTATAATTTCCACCTGTTGTCTATTCCATTTGCACAACATCATGTGAAATGTATTGTCAATCAGTGTTGCTTCACAGAAGTGTGATTGATTTGGAGTTACATTGTGTTGTTTAAGTGTTCCCTTTATTTGTTTGAGCAGTGTATGTTTTCGTTAGCCTGGACAGTCAAACTCTTAAGACTGTTACTGCTTCGGCTCCTTATGGCAAGTAATTCCGAGTTATTTCACAAGATAATTATTCTTGTGTGTTTTAGTGTGTGTAAATCGATTAGTTATATGTACGAGCATGATACTAGCAACGTCAAGGTTGTGGGTTCCCTTCTCACATGGGGATCGTTCATTTCATTTCAGCAAGTCATGACACCCAGATTGTTCTGAAATCGTTTCTGTAGTTAGAAAAAAATAATTATTTTGTTGAAATATTATTTGATCTCTGAGAAGTTAATCTAATTGATTTCACCCATATTAGCCATTTTAATTTATAGGATTCATATAATATTCAATAATTATAGGACCTAGCATCTTATTGGAACCAAACTTTTTTCTAACAATGAGTTCGACATTTCCAAAGAAATGGTCCAGGTACTTGCATTGATTTGTGACACAGGTGCAAAAAAAAGTTAGCATTTGAAACAGTTGCCAGGTAAACAAGCCAAAGCTTGGGTTGCTGTCATACCAGCTCCCCAGCAGACTGCCGGCACAGAAGAAATATCAGCCTGCGCAGAGAAGTACGAGATTGAGCTCAACTTTCTAGAGTTTTCTCATTTAGTTAACACTATCAACGTTTTGCTTTACAATGGGAATTGTGCTCAAATCAACACAATATTAGCCACTTTCAATGTAACATACCGAAACAAAACAACTATGCAAGACTTAGTGTGCAAAACTAACTGCAATCGATTTCATTGTAGGCTGAGTGCATTGGAGTAGGATTCAATTGCATTGACAGGCACGACTCAGCCCACACTCTCATAGACCGGTATGCCATAACCAGTCGGAGCTAAAGTAGGCCTAATATGCAAATATGCATTACCATATATGGATCTGTGCCACTCACTTTGAACTGTTCTGTGTTTACAGCATGAGCGGTCACGAGTAGACATGCTTGTTTTGAGATCAAAGCGAGAGCTGCATATAGCCAGCCACCTGTGCACATTTGATCATATTCTTTGCTAGTTAATGAGTTTTTAGCCTTGTTATAGCTCATTTCTAGTCAAGAATGTGGGAGTGGTTGCTTACTACAAGAGCACAAAATGTGTGTATTTCTAGACAACTTTGAAAAGCAAGTCAGGTAAAGAGCTTTTTTTATGTGTTAAAAGGGCAGTGTTGTATTTTGAGACGGTCTTGAATAAGCGAAGTAGCCAATAGGCATAATTTGTCTGGTTCTCTGTAATAATGGTATGGGAATAAAAATGCGTTTTATTTTGTAAAGTCGTTTCTTGCACGAAACAACATTTTCAGTCACCTCCTTGTCTGAAGGACAAGTGGATAAACAGGTTAATGTCAACCCCGGCATGTTTTTTTCAAAAGTCTCACGGAATGTAGACTAACATTTAACGCCACACATTTGCTGCTACTGTGGGCTGAATGATAGAACAGCTGTTTCCATGTTAATGTTATGGGATGCATTTTTCTCCATGATTTTTTTATGGTAGGTCATTCTGATCAAATAGCCACGGTTACTTACTTGGCCAAGGTTTAAAACTAACTTAAAGCAGGTACAGCCTTAGTGTTCACAGTAAACGCGCCGGACGTTTGCGTTCAGAAGATGTGAAATTTGCTCAGTGCTGACAATAACAGGGAACATTGCCAATGAAGCAAGCTAGATCTACTCAGGGTTTTCTAAAGCTAACCAGCTTCAGTTAGCTTCACATTTCAGCTCAGTCTTCATCCGTACTACGGCGGTGGATATTGCTTGTCCCCCTGCCACTAACTCTAGCAGGCATGCAACTGTGCGTGCATGTCACACATGGCTAGTCGAGTGCCAAACTCTTCATTGAGACAATGCTGAAACATCAATCCATGGGCGAGTCAGTGCCACATTTTAATTTGTGGCAAAGTCTAAATGAAAGAAAAGTTCTTGCAAATGCAGCAGGCTATCATGTGAAATAGGCTTTTAGTAGTGCTGTCTTTTATTTGATTACTTCTTGTTAATGCTAACTTTGATGTGCTTTTGTGTGCTTATGAATGCACAACCACAAGCACCTTTTTCCCTCACTCCTATCGATAAAATCATTCTATTAAGTCATACAAAAGTGTTACTGTGCTTGAAGTCACCAAGGTGGGCCGCAGTGGCTCATGGGTCCGCGTACCCACATCCATACCACATGCAGTCAGAGTCTTTTGGGGGCCCCAAAATTTCCTGCAATTCTACACATTTTACCATGGGGTGGAGAGAAATGTGAGTGACTAACTAAATCAATGGGGGCTGCCCGGTCGGAAATTAGACCATGATTACTGCAAGTTTGGATTGCTGACCGCAAGACTACAATCTGAAATATTTTAGCTGATGGCTTATTGAGTGACTTTCAGTGATGAACGGTTATCCCAATTTGAGCCCAGAGTTGACCAAAGTTACCTCACTAACTCCTCAAACCTGCTTCGTAGGATACGCCTCTGGTCCATAGGCTGCTTACAGTTTTTCTGCTTAAGAAAACCAATGTAATTTGAGTGAACTCTCCCTTTAACAATGGGGGGATTCAGGATGTAGGACGGGACAAACCCAACAACTTCAATGAGAAATTTCTCTGAACAGGGGGGAAAAACATCACCAATTCACTGAGAATACTGTGCATTACATAGTATGAAGAAACAATACTCAGAGCCGCCGCTCTATACAACTTGTTAAAAATAGAAAACTGATATTATATACACATTGTTAGTTTAGTTAGGTACTATATTTATTCAATATTATATGGATCTTATTAATTAAAATGGCTAATTTAGGTGCAATCAATTAGGTTAATTAAATTATATTTCAACAAAATAATGTTGCAGGAATGCTAATCTTATCTGTTTCTAACAACAAACTATTTCAGAACAATCTGAGATGGTGGAACGACCCAGGGATCACATTCATAAAATGCAAACGTGTCTGCTAAGTGGAATAGATTAGTATTACAATTCTATGGTGTGGTGCCCTACTTTTCCCCAACTGATGTAGTTCCTCTGGCTTGTCTGTTTATTAGACTAAGCTATGGACTGAACAGGTTATTCACGATGAGGTTAAAATCTGCTGTTCAGAGCAGTAATTAATATCAATGTGCATGGTTTTCAGAATATGGGCCTGGCGCTCTGGCTTGCGTCCCAAATGGCACCCTATGCCCTTCATAATGTCTTCTTTTGACAAGGGCCTATAGGGCTCTGGTCACAAGTAGTGCACTATGAAGGGAATAGGTTTGCCATTTGGGACACAAACTGTCTGTGAGGGCAACCATTTTCTCTTTACTTAATTGATCTATTGACAACTGGTGCCCTCACCAACGACCAGCCCCACCTCGACAAGAAACTATTTTCCAAATAATTTTAGGGGCCTTTTGGGGATATATTTAGCTTGCTGGAAACAGAGGGATACTGTAATTCCTGGGGCACTTCCTGATTTTGTTCCTTGTTTTAGATTTGGTTCATTAAGTGATAGCAGCCATGACTGAATTAAAACGTGAGTTGGTTGTGGTTTGATGTGGGTGTCTCCTGTGTTCATAGGTGGTAAGAGTTAAACAAATGATTTAGCCAATTAGCTTCAGCCAGCTGGTGCGTGACCGTGGCAAAGTTGGTTTGATTTTGGATAAACTCGTCCCAAGGCTTGAATTGCTGGCGCGTAGAGCCTGGTAACAGTGTGGGACTGTTTGGAATTCAGGGGTAGTGGATTTACTGAGTGACATGCTAATCAATTCAAATTCTGTTAAGAGGCGCGGCTCTAAATCGAGGCGGGAGAGGGTTGTCACTAATTAACACAGCCACAAAGTCATAAACCTTGCCTATTTCTAAAATGCCTCTTCTTAAAATCAGATTTTAAAGCTAACACTAACCACACTGCTAACCTTATGCCTAACCCTAACCTTAAATTATGACCAAAAAGCACATTTTTGTAGTCCATTTTTACTTTGTGGCTGTGGAAGCTAGTGGAAAACAAGATGTTCTATCACATGAACCATATTATTTTGGGGAAGCACAATTGAGTTGGGCATATAAAGTTTACATGTAAAAACTATTTCTAAGATGCGTACTTTCAGATTTTCTAACTCACTTCCTTAAATCACTTGCGCTGCTTGAACTTTGAAGTCCACAATGTAGGGGGGAGGTTCTAAGGGTTGCACTAGATGGTGATGGACAGAGATTAGCCAATAAAAACTGGCGGCTGTTTGACGCTCCTGCCGTAAGTGCTCATTTGAGTGGGTGAAAATAGACTAAGTCGAGGAGTGAAGTTGGGGGAGGTGCATCTGACAGCCAAGTCTGACACTGGTCTGGTTTTCTAACAGCAAGGCTAAGTGCAACATGGCAGCGTTGCCATACTTTATAAAAGGTTGTTCTCCAGCCACCATATCACACACTTAAACTGAGAATGTGTGTACATTGTATAATAAATTGGTGAAAGAGAACCTAAAATATCATATTAATTTGTACATTTCTATTGTATACATGAATTGTGGCAAAGTTGGTTCCTGTTTCAGTCACGTCTTTGGCCACGTTCGCGTGGGTCTAACAAAAACACCCTAATGATTGGTTGACAAACGAGCCTCCCACAATGCAGGCGATGACTGCAGGATGAAGTTGGTGAAGTTGGTGATGACAACTGCAGAGTCCGAACTTGTATCCCCATAATGCAACACACACCAACGATGGTCACCAACTTGACAAAAGGGATCCGCTCAGAACGCACCCATAGACTCCCATTCAAGTTCCATTCTGAGGCGCTGTAAAACCAGACGTGCAACTTGTTACGTTCCCCAGCAAGAAAACCAAAAATGATGTCCAAACACATGGGGGAACTGACGGTCACTGACCAACAACCAAAACAGGTGGGGTTTTAGGAGGCGTTCTGAAAGACACTCATGGGGTTGTCTACTGAAAGTTGACTAGCAACAACAACTGGAATGAACTTAAAAGACCCACCATGAGCATCCAGTAAATTTGCTCAAGAAGAGGCAAACAAAATAAAATCCCACACCAAACTTAAAGACGGGAAGCATTAAAAAAAGGTGGAGCAAAACAACATTAGACAAAGGAATGTTTTTCTAGAAATCAAATAGGGAGCGCCAACCAAAGGTCTCTCAAAACAACTGGAGCCCTGAGCTAGCCACTTTCAGTATCTTAGCAAAAAGAGGGGCGAGGGAAACATCTTTACTCTGTTCTGCAATCAGCTGCTTCAAGTGTCAACTGTAGGGAACCTCTATTCCTTCAGTGATCCTAGAAGATACTTTCTCACCTTTGGGGTTTTCAAAGGAGAGGTCAACTCGGGGGGTTTAGCAAAATCCAGATCACCCATAAATGTCTCGGGCAGATCGACCAGGGTGGGATCGCTCCTCAACACTAGACTTGCTCCCGGCGACTTTCTTAGACATAGTATGTGTAACGGCACACACTAGGAACACTCCAGGGCACTTTTCTGATAACCCATCAGCTTTCTCTACTCTGGGTTCCTTACAAACGACTGGATTTGGAACAACCTTCCCTCCAGCCACATTGTTTCCCAAAATGAATGAGACCCCCTTCACCGGTAGGCTAGGCCTCACTCCAATGATAATGTAACTTGTTCAGACTTAAGTTCAGACTTGTTCCATATTATACAAAGGAACTTCCATGCAACCATCTCCCATGTCTTGTACTAACATACTGTAACCAGTTGCTGAAGTGTCAGACAAAGGCAAAACACCTTCCAAAATGAAGGCCTGGGATGCCCCAATATCTCGCAGTATCTTCACCGGTTGCTTAAACGCATCGCCACTCTGCAGAGATATGAACCCTGCGGTACAAGCCGACAAAGGCAGCCGGTGAAGATTCTGGGAGACATTGGAGCAGCCCAGTCCTTCATTTTGAAGGTACAATCCAGCTGTGCCCTACATGCTAATGTGCTATATGTGCTAAAGTCCAATCTCAAAACAATAAATGTAAACAAACAAAACCTGTTACAAGCTGCACTCCGAATTGATGATTACTTGGGTACTGCCAGCTGTGGGCATGTTGACAGGATACAAATAAACCCAACCCAAGGAAAACTGTTACGGTACCCTTCATTCTGTGACATACAATTTTTTCCTATCATCTCGCAAATCTCAGTTTTGAACAAGACTGACTTTATGACCAAAATTACACATTGTTGTCAAATTTGACACTAGAATAAATGTTTTGATGCCTCATAGGTCATTTTCAAAACAAGAAGTTGCTTTTCAGGGGCAGTCGTGTTTCCAAATTTAGGAAATGTATTTACAGTACCAGTCAAAAGTTTGGACACACCTACTCATTCAAGGGTTTACTTTTACTACTTTATACATTGTAGAATAATAATGAAGACATAAACTATGAAATAACACATATGGAATCATGTATTAATCAAAAAAAATATATTTTATATTTCAGATTCTTCAAGGTAGCAACCCTTTGTCTTGACAGCTTCGCACACTCTTGGTATTTACTCAATCAGCTTCACCTGGAATGCTTTTCCAACAGTCTTGAAGGAGTTCCCACATATACTGAGCACTTGTTGGCTGCTTTTCCTTCACTCTGCGGTCCAACTCATCCCAAATCATCTCAATTGGGTTGAGGTCAGGTGATTGTGGATGCCAGGTCATCTGATGCAGCACTCCATCACTCTCCTTCTTGGTCAAATAGCCCTTACGCAGCCTCAAGATTTTTTTGGGGGGGTCATTATTCTGTTGAAAAACATATGATCATGTCACGTTCTGACCTTAGTTCCTTTTTTATGTCTTTGTGTTAGGTTGGTCAGGGCGTGAGTTGGGGTGGGTAGTCTATGTTCTTTTTTCAAGGTTGTTATATTTCTATGTGTTTGGCCTAGTATGGTTCTCAATCAGAGGCAGGTGTTGTTCGTTGTCTCTGATTGAGAATCATACTTCGGTAGCCTGTTTTCCCCATTTTGGTTGTGGGTGTTTAATTTCTGTTTAGTGTATGTTCACCTGGCAGAACTGTTTCGTTTTCTCTTTGTTATTATTTTGTGTAGTGTTCAGTTTTTCTATTAAAATATGACGAACACTTACCACGCTGCATTTTGGTCCTCCTCTCCTTCACCAGACGAAATCCGTTACAGATAGTCCCAAAAACAACAGATGGGATGGCATATCGCTTTCAGAATGCTGTGGTAGCCATGCTGGTTAAGTGTGCTTTGAATTCTAAAATTACTGACAGTGTCACCAGCAAAGACCCCCACCACACCATCACACCTCCTCCTCCTCCATGCTTCACGGTGGGAACCACACATGTGGAGGTTATCCTTTCACCAAGAGTGTGCAAAGCTGTCATCAAAGCAAAACGTGGCTATTTTGAAAAATATAAAAAATAAACTCAGCAAAAAAAGAAAATGTCCTCTCGCTGTCAACTGCATTTATTTTCAGCAAACTTAATGTGTACATATTTGTATGATCATGACAAGATTCAACAACTGAGATCTAAACTGAAGAAGTTCCACAGACATGTGACTAACAGAAATGGAATAATGTGTCCCTGAACAAAGGGGTGATCAAAATCAAAAGTAACAGTCAGTATCTGGTGTGGCCACCAGCTGCGTTAATACTGCAGTGCATCTCCTCATGGACTGCACCAGATATGCCAGTTCTTGCTGTGAGATGTTACCCCACTCTTCCACCAAGGCACTTGCAAGTTCCCGGACATTAATAGGGGGAATGGCCCTAGTCCTCACCCTCTGATCCAACAGGTCCCAGATGTGCTCAATGGGATTGAGATCAGGGCTCTTTGCTGGCCATGGCAGAACACTGACATTCCTGTCTTGCAGGAAATCAAGCACAGAATGAGCAGTATGGCTGGTCGCATTGTCATGCTGAAGGGTCATGTCAGGATGAACCTGTAGGAGGGAGGAGGATGTCTTCCCTGTAACGCACAGCGTTGAGATTGCAGTGACAACAAGCTCAGTCCGATGACGCTGTGACACACCGCCCCCAGACCATGACGGACCCTCCACCTCAAACGATCCCGCTCCAGAGTACAGACCTCAGTGTAACGCTCATTCCTTCGACGATAAACGTTAATCCGACCATCACCCTTGGTGAGACAAAACCGCGGCTCATCAGTGAAGAGCACTTTTTGCCAGTCCTGTCTGGTCCAGCGACGGTGGGTTTGTGCCGATAGGCAACGTTGTTGATGGTGATGTCTGGTGAGGACCTGCCTTACAACAGGCCTACAAACCCTGTCCAGCCTCTTTCAGAGACAGTCTGCGGACAGTCTGAGCACTGACGGAGGGATTGTGCGTTCCTGGTGTAACTCGGGCAGTTGTTGTTGCCATCCTGTACCTGTCCCACAGGTGTGATGTTCGGATGTACTGATCCTGTGCAGGTGTTGTTACACGTGGTCTGCCACTGCGAGGACGATCAGCTGTCTGTCGTGTCTACCTGTAGTGCTGCCTTAGGTGTCTCACAGTACGGAAATTGCAATTTATTGCCCTCCACATTGCCTCTTCAGTGTCCTAAGTTTTCATAACTGTGACCTTAATTGTCTACTGTCTGTAAGCTGTTAGTGTCTTAACGACCGTTCCACAGGTGCATGTTCATTAAATGTTTATGTTTCATTGAACAAGCATGGGAAACAGTGTTTAAACCCTTTACAATGAAGGTCTGTGAAGCTATTTGGATTTTTACGAATTATCTTTGAAAGACAAGGTCCTGAAAAGGAGACGTTTCTTTTTTGATGGAGTTTATTTGGTTACTTCATGATTCCATATGTGTTATTTCATAGTTTGGATGTCTTCACTATGAGTCTACAATGTATTAAATAGTAAGAATAAAGAAAAACCCTTGAATGAGTAGGTATGTCCAAACTTTTGACTGGTACTGTATATTTATTCAATTTCAGAATAAGGCTGTAACGTAACAAAATGTGGAAAAAAATCAAGGGGTCTGAATACTTTCCGAAGGCTGTGTGTGTGTGTGTGTGTGTGTGTGTGTATACTTTCGTGTCTCTAACTGATTAAATTATATGATATGCAATTTTATCAAATCGATTACCTAACGTTTAATTGATTAAGTCATTTAATTAAACCATGCAACAATTAATCCATTAATAATCTGGGGCACCACGGAAGCATTCATTTATATAGAGCGGATATCTCCCGAATCCACTCTCTTAAAGATCTGAAGATCTTTTATATCAATAGCAGTCAATTATTAATTGTCACCTCAATTGGTCTCATTCTGATTGTCGTAAGTACTTGGTTATCTACACGAACCCTAGCTAATAAGTTGAATCAGCAATACACAAATTGACTTAATAATTTATTTACTAAATAATCACACAGAATAACATATATACACAGGATAGATCACACATCGATTACTAATCATGTCATGAACAGCCCCTGGTGGGCTAACCCGATATGACGGCTGGTTCGACAAAGGAAGGGGGTTGGGTTTGAATGAAAGAGCGGGACGACTGAGGGACAAAGGGATTGAATCTCTATCGTACTTTGAGAAGCTATGCTACAGTAAATACAGAATCTAATGCATTCTAATAACCACCCATTCGGAAGAGGAAAATGCAAGATATATATATTTACTCCGAGCTGCACTTCGAGAGATGGGTCAAAGATGGAAGACTGGTTTATCCAGCAGAGATCGCCATTGTCCTTTGAATAATCTTTCTGGTCGTAGTGTTGTAGAGCTGATACGTTAAAGTACCCTGTCGTTCTTCCGAGATTGTCTATCCTTTCCTAGGCCACGTACGTTTACAGCTGCAGCTGATAACTCGACGTCTAGGAGGTCTCACTTCTTCTTTAGTGAATAATTGTTCAAAGTTCATACCAAGTTGCCATAATCAGCTGGTGCTGTATTCTGTCTGGACTAGTCGAAATTCACCATTCCAGCGTGGTGATCGTCACCTCCACATTGAAATTTTCCCTTTTAAACGTTAGGCTGCAGTCCTAACATTTCTGGAACTAAATGTTAATTTCGTTAGGTTGTAGTTGAAATTAGCCCTTTTAAAACGTATGGACACCAGTCCTCACGTCATCGGGAATTAATATTGACTTCCGTCAACGGGATTTTGTAGTGGGGGAGAGAAGGGCGTGTTTCATAGTTCTCAACCAATGTCTGTTCACTTGGGCGTGACCACTGAGTAGTCCTACATTTTACTGTGAACCAACTCTCTTATTTAGGAGGCTAAAATTACATTTAATCTTTTCACAACTAGTTTCATATTTAAACATTTAAATTAAACAATTCCATGTGAATCTGGTAACTAGAATGTGTAGACTTTCCTAGATACAATTTATGCTGTCCTATCATCGGATATAATGTCCCAGACAACAACTGATCTGACATCATATTATTTAATGTACCAACGGACACTTTCAACTGGTTGAGAAAGGGAAATATTGTTCCATTCCCCAACCTTTTGATGGTACCATACTTTCTCTGTGGTAACACAGGGCTTTCCAAGTGTCCATTTTGTAGAGTGGAGAGAAAAGGGAGAAAGGTATTTATGGGATGGGGGGGGGGGGGTAATAAACCTCAACCAACAGGGCAACGTCATGACAGTACAGTAGCAAGAAAAAGTATGTGAACCCTTTGGAATTTCCTGGATTTATCTAATTCACAACAATAGACAAACATAGTGTGCTTACACAAATAACACACAAATTATTGTATTTTTTCCATATTGAATAAACCATTTAAACATTCATAGTGTAGGTTGGGAAAAGTGTGTGAATCCCTAGGATAATGACTTCTCCGAAAGCTAATTTGAGTCAGGAGTCAGCTTAACTGTCCAATCAAGGAGACGAGATTGGAGATGTTTGTTAGAGCTGCCTTGCCCTATAAACACCATGGACAAAATGTGAGTTTGCTATTCACAAGAAGCATTGTCTGATGTGAACCATGCCTCGAAACAGAAGAGATCTCAGAAGACCTAAGATTAAGAATTGTTGACCTGCATAAAGCTGGAAAGTGTTACAAAATTATCTCTAAAAGCCTTGATGTTCATCAGTCCACGTTAAGAAATGGAGAAAGTCCTGCAAAGAGGACTGCAAGAGCACGGCGGAGAATGCTCAATGAGGTTAAGAAGAATCCTAGTGTCAGCTAAAGCCACTGCTATCCAAAAAAAAACATTGCTGCACGTTTGCAAATGTGCACCTGTTCCACAGAGCTACTGGCAAAATATTCTGTGGACAGATGGAACTAGGTTGAGTTGTTTGGAAGGAACACACAACACTATGTGTGGAGAAAAAAAGGCACATCAAAACCTTATCCTAACTGTAAAGTATGGTGGAGGGAGCATCATGGTTTGGGGTTGCTTTGCTGCCTCAGGGCCTGGACAGCTTGCTATCATCGATGGAAAAATGAATTCCCAAGTTTATCAAGACATTTTGCAGGATAATGTTAGGCTATCTAGCCGCCAATTGAAGCTCAACAGAAGTTGGGTGATGTAACAGGACAGTGACCCAAAACACAGAAGTAAATCAACAATAGAATGGTTTCCACAGAAGAAAATATGCCTTCTGGAGTGGCCAAGTCAGAGTTCTGACCTCAACCCGATTTGAGATGCTGTGGCTTGACCTCAAGAGAGCAGTTTACACCAGACATCCCAATGATATTGCTGAACTGAAACAGTTTTGTAAAGAGGAATGGTCCAAAATTCCTCCTGACCATTGTGCAGCTCTGATCCACCACTACAGAACACTTTTGGTTGAGGTTATTGCTGCCAAAGGAGGGTCATCCAGTTGTTAAATCCAAGGGTTCACATACTTTTTCCACCCTGCACTGTGAATATTTACACGGTGTGTTCAATAAAGACATGAAAACGTTTAATTGTTTGTGTTATTAGTTTAAGCAGACTGTGTTTGTCTATTGTTGTGACCTAGATGAAGATCAGATCAAATTTTATGACACATTTATGCAGAAATTCAGGTATTTCCAAAGGGTTCACATACTTTGAGTTTCTTACAATTGAAGTAAGGGCCCATGGACTCTTGATCTAGTGGTATGGAAGACTACATAAATTCAGTCTTTAACTTGTCATGGTTTCAACTCACTGGGTCTGGATCTTGGGACCAATGTCCTGGTATAAATCTTGGTTTTGGCTCCTGGATATTACCTTAATCTTTTGTTTACAAACCATAGACAATGCTCTCTGATCATCGGCTGATCACTCCCAGCCCTTAGGAAACCCACCCTGTTGACTACTTTTAAATGGCAATGTCAATACTAAAACAAGTTAAATGCCAAAACAAGTTTATGGCAAAATAAAGATAGGTAAAGTGATAATTTAAACATCTAACATAATTAATTAGATGCATAAGTCATTCAATCAAGTTTCAGATTCATATAATTAACATTTTACTGAGTAAAATAGAGATTTTCTCAATTCAATTTAAAGGTTTTGAAAATGAGGTAAAACATGTATGTTTTTACTATTTTAATTTGATATGCAAATAAAATGTCAACAATTCATCTTTAATGGAAGTTTTATCAAAATGATCACTACTGTGCATGATTCATCCTTTAACACTGAATCATTGGATAGAGGTGAGAGTTAAATAAACGACAGAGCGGACAGGCTGCCCCCCCTTTTCGGTGAAAAGATTTTCAGATTTTCTTTATCATTTAGCCCCTTACTAAAGGTGCTACACTACAGCTGCTCCAGTCAGAACAGTTTCCGGGTATGTGAGGCTAAACAGTTTTAGGAGGGTATAAATGCTCTTATGCATTATTAAAGAAATGAAAATCTATGTTTACAGTATAATTTGAGGATCTTTAAAGTAAGAGCCATCAAATTGTCATCAAAATCTATTCTTTGCAATCTTATTAGGGATTCAAAGGTTCAATGATCTGGTTGTTTGTTCTTAACAGTTACACGTTTACAGTGTACTCCTGGTTCTTTTTTAAGGCTTATGCAGCTTTTTAGGCTTTTAGATTCTCTTTTTTTCAAGTTTTATTGGTCGTATGTACAGGATACACCTGGGGTACTCAAGTACTATTTGGGCTCGCGCAGCGGTCTAAGGCACTCTTGTTAGTGGAGAGAACATTTTGTCATTTTAATGCAGAATTCCTGCAATTCTACACATTTTTCCATGTCTAATTTGTGTTTATATGACACCAGGGGTTGAAACCTGACCAAGACCCCTTTCTGGGTCCATATCCGGACCACAGTCCGCCAATTGAGTATGGGGGGGTATACACTGTCCAACAGAATGCTTACTTGCATGTTCTTAATTGACAACGCAACAACAATAAGAAGTAATACAAGATAAGAATATGAGCATGAAGTAAATGGCCTTTCCTCTAGCCTAGCGGTTAAGAGCGGTGGACCAGTAACTGAAAAGTTACTGGTTCAAATCCCAGAGCTGGCAAGGTGGAAAAATCTGCCGTTCTGCCCTTGATCAAGACAGTTATCCCCCAACAACTGCTCCCCATGCGCCGATAACCTTGATTAAGGCAGCCCCCTGCACCTCTCTGATTCAGAGGGGTTGTGTTAAATGTGGAAGACACATTTCAGTTGTATGCATTCAGTTTTTACTAGGTATCCCCTTCCCTTTCTTCTCCTTGCGTGACCGTCTCTGACTTTCCTCTTTGTTCCACAGGCCTTTGGAGCTGATGTACAAGTATGGCAATCTCAGCGAGGGAGTCTGCAAGCCTGGCTATGCAGCTGCTAAGATGACTGCCATTTATCCAAAGTAAGCTAAATGTTTTAATGTGCATGTGTTATCATCTGCTCTGTTTTTCAGTTTTTATAATTTGGTTTCTGATGCATCGATATGATTCAGCACCCCATAAATATTTCCTCTCCCATTTAAGTAAAGCGTTTTACTTCCGGTTGAGATGATGGCGCTAATTTGACGGCCTTATTCAAAGTTTTATTTCACTCTCTGACCACACCTTTCCATCTCATTAACATTGTTGTACTTTCTAAATCACCAGTGTCCTACTGTATTATATATGCCACTTCATGGATTCTCAGCATGATCACAATAAACCCACAGATTATTGTCAGCTCCATCTCAGACACTATATGAGTCGCTTCCTTCATCCAGAAAAAAACTTCCCCATAGAACCATTTCCTTATCTGCAGGCAGGCTACTGGCCCATTGTCCGGCCCTCCGCAGCTAGTTAGAGGCAGCCATGGAGAGTCAGGTGACTCAGATGGTCCTCTCATTGGACAGATCATGGGTTAAAGATCAGGGCACCCTCAGTGACTCCCAGTGAAGATGATGACCTTCCTGTGGATTCATCTCAATGAATCTTTCATTTGTATTGACCCAGTATGAACATGTGTTTCCATGGCGTTGTGGATGGTAGGATATCAGTGACCTTTCACCAGGCAAAAGCGTCTTTCTCAATTTTTATTTCCTTGATTCCTTGTGTCCTCTCTCTTTGCCATCTCAAAAAATATTGGTGGAGAAGATCTGAGAGAGAGGACCTCGGATGTTCTCCTCCAGTGTGTTTTCAGATGGTGGCGAGGAGAGAGGGCACAAGGAATCAAGGAAATAAAAATGTAGATAGACCCTTTGCGCCTGCCTGGTGAAAGATCACTGATATCCTACCATCCACAACGCTATGGAAACACATTTTCATACTGGGTCAATACAAAAGTCAGGCACATTCTATTTTACACATCATTATTTATTACAAATGTCAGATGTCTCGATAAGTTACCACTGATGTGAACTTTATTTGGTTGTTTTGATATTTGTCATTATTAAAAGGACAGCATAATTCACTATGAACGATACATACACAAACCTTCTCAAAGCTTGCAAGGAACGATCATGTTGTGTAGTGAATGTTGACTTTGTCTTTTTGGGGACAAGAGAAGACTTTGGTCAGTGAGCGATCCCGATCCAGTTCACATTTGTGTTCTTGTCTATCCAGGTGTTTCTCCTGCTAACATATAGAACATTTTATATTTAAGTTTGATCTAATATTACCACAACATTCTCAACATGCACATTTTTAGCTCCGTAAAGCATGAGAAAGCAGATTGGAATACATCCCCTTTATGTTTCTCTCTTGATTTAATGGCAATTTGCATTTTAAATGTGATATTATGTGCCCAGAATGTTATGGGGTCATTTTAATTTCACTCATAGGACATTTGAACAGCATTTAATCATACAAATACAACCATATTTATTTCACTTAATATGTTGACAATCTGCACATGTGGTTTGAACCTGCAATGTTTGGGTCTCAAGCCAGAGCTGTGTTTGAATACTCATACTAACCATATGTGACGCAAATTGAATATGTAGTATGCTTATTGGTCATAGTATGGATATAGTTAATATGCAATATATAATATTTTCAAATTCGCCAAAATATGAGGTATACAAGCAGCTTTTAGGACCCATAATTCAATTCATCAGAAAAATGGGCATGGCTTCACAATGTTTTCACATTTGAAGAAAATGGCGGAAAATATGCAGCTGAAGTCTGATGAGAGCGGATACAAATTCATTGCTTTAACTAATTATGACAAATGTTAAGAAAATGTTGAGCAATATAATAAAAGTAATGACTTTTCAAATAAGTTGCTTTACGTTGGCTGACAATTTGTTAGCTATGTGAGCCTTATGAACCACATCGAATATCATTACAGCAGTTGCTTGTATGTACCGGTATGTTAGCTACCAAATGTTAGTTGGCTACTAATACATCGAACTTGCCAGGCAGTATATTAACTATAGGCTATCATGGCCTCCCGAGTGGCGCAGTGGTCGAAGGCATGCAGTGCTAGCTGTGCCACTAGAGATTCTGGGTTCGAGTCCAGGCTCTGTCGCAGCCGGCTGTTACCCGGAGACCCATGGGGAGGCGCACAATTGGCTCAGTGTTGTCCAGGTTATGGTAGGGTTTTGCCAGCAGGGATGTCCTTGTCCCACTGCGCACTAGCGACTCCTGTGGTGGGCTGGGCGCAGTGCATGCTGACACGGTTGCCAGGTGTACGGTGTTTCCTCCGACACATTGGTGCGGCTGGCTTCTGAGTTAAGTGGGCATTGTGTCAGGTGCAGCTTGGTTGGGTTGTGTTTTGGAGGATGCACTTCTTTCCCGAGTCCGTACGGGAGTTGCAGCAGTGAGACAAGACTGTGACTACCAATTGAATACCACGAAAAAGGAGTAGTATATATATATATGCTAACTAACTATCCAATGTTTAACGTCTTGATTATTCATGTCATTCTTAGCTAAGTGGTATAGTCATTGTGCATTCTCAATGGACATTGTTAATTCTGGCTCTCTACTCTGATTTCAGAGCACTCTCGTCTGAGTGTGTCAGAGCACAGAATGACTGATGAGTTTACGAACGCTCAACACCCGATGAATAAGGCCGGTGTTAGTAAACATCAGCAAAGAAAAAATATAATTAAATGGGTTGCCAGCAGCACAGTTACAGTCACCAACACTCTGGATAAAATGAAAACAGCCTAACCAGCTCTGCTACGGTGGGTAAAATGGTCAGAGAGAGGTGTTCTCATTTGTGTCTGGAAGTAGCTAGCAATCTAGCCAAAGTTAGCCAGTTAGCTTGGGTGCTTGACTGCCGAGGTCAGAATGCTCAGATCAACCCTACTCCTCGGCCAGAGCATCCAGTGTGTGCTCTGAACGCACCGAGAGCAAAACACATTGAATTTAAGAATGGACAATCTTTCAACTCTTGATTTTGGAACGCCCAGAGCCTACTCTGGCACTCCAGTTTGAATTTACGAACACACCCAAAATCGTAAAATGTCTAGCTAGTAATTTGATATACTAACAAGCTAGCGAGAGGTTGCATTGCAACAGCAGCAACTTCCATTAGACAGGCAAAGCCCTAGTATGCTCACCGGAAACGATACTGTTTGTTTACATAATACTAAAATTAACTAATAGTATGTAGTATATACTCATTAGGTAAGTAGTATACAGTATGTTAGTATGGTTATTCGAACACAGCTCAGATCTTTTATCCTCTGCACCACCAGGGAAGCGCTCTCCCATATGATGTTTTCAGTTTATAGCAATGTCAGTATGGTTAATCAGGAATTCCACGCTTTCTTTCAAACCTTCTTATACATAACTAATCCAGGGAAATATTGGTATCACTTCACCCATCTTATTTACATTTTAGTCATTTAGCAGACACTCTTATCCAGAGCGATTTACAGTTAGTTTACAGGACAACCACATATCACAGTCATAGTAAGCTACTTTGAGGAAACATGTACTATCAGCAAAGTCCGAGCTAGTAAGGCAGAAAATGTCAAGTGTGAGTGTTAGTTTGGGGGGTGATGTGGGATTATTTAAGATACTCGTGGAAGAAGTAGGATCTGAAATGTTTTCTGAAGATGGGCATGGACTCTGCTGTTCTAAATTCAGGGGGAAGCTGGTTCCACCATCTGTCGTTCTGCCCCTGAACAGGCACTTAAACCACTGTTCCTAGGCCGTCATTGAAAATAAGAATTTATTCTTAACTGACTTGCCTAGTTAAATAAAGGTTAAAAAAAGTGTGGGAGGGCCAAGAGACCAGATGTGGCAGAACGGAGTGCTCAGTTTTGGGTGTAGGATTTTAGCATATTCTGAAGGTAGGGAGGGGCAGTTCCTCTTGCTGCTCGTAGGCAAGTACCATGGTAGTGTGTGCGAGCTTCGACTAGAAGCCAGTGGAGTGTGCGGAGGAGTGGGGTGACATGGGGGAAATTGGGAAGGTTGAACACCAGGCGGGCTGCAGCGTCTCAGTGAAGCTTATCTGCATGCTCGTCGTCCTCACCAGGGTCTTGACCTGACTGCAGTTCGGCATCGTAACTGACTTCAGTGGGTAAATGCTCACCTTCGATGGCCACTGGCACGCTGGAGAAGTGCTCTTCATGGATAAATCCTGTTTCAATTGTACCGGGCAGATGGCAGATAGCTTGTATGGTATTGTGTGGGTGACTGGTTTTCTGATGTCAACGTTGTGAACAGAGTGCCCCATGGTTGCGGTTGGGTTATGGTATGGGCAAGCATAGGCTACGAACAACAAACACAATTGCATTTTATCAATGAATGCACAGAATTTGAATGCACAGAGATACCGTGAAGAGATCATGAGGCCCATTTTTGTACCATTCATCTGCCACCATCACCCCATGTTTCAGAAGCATGATAACTCATGGCCCCATGTCACAAAGATCTGTAAACAATTACTGGAAGCTCGAACATGTCCCAGTCCTTTTATTAAGGTGCTATGACCAACATATTCACGTATTCCCAGTTGTGTGAAATCCATAGATTAGGGCCTAATGAATGTATTTAAATTGACTGATTTCCTTGTATGAACTGTAACTCAGTAAAACCTTTGGAATTCTTGCATGTTGCATTTATATTTGTGTTCAATGTACAAGGTATCCAAGACTCTGAGTGCTGATCTAGGATCACTTTGCAGATCATGAAAGATAGGGGGGAACATATCATTTTTACACAATGTACATTTTTTTTACAGTAAATCTAAATTATGCATTTCTGACTGGATTTATAAATTGAATCTAAAGCTAATATAAGTAGAGGGACTTTTGTCAGAGGTTGCTTGTTGTGAGTGCTGAGGGAACTTTATGCACTTGGCCAGATGATTGTGCATCTTTGTTGCATTCTTCACATATGATTTGGCACAGTATTTGCAAATGTACACAGCTCTTCCTTCTACATTAGCGGCAGTGAAATGTCTCCACACATCAGATAGTGCCGGTGGCATTTTCCTGAAAAGATTACAAAGAAATTAGTAGAAAACAAAACAAATACAATTCCATGAACAGATAAATAGTTAAACAGTTAGATTAAACAACTCCATTGAAAGATAAAGGTTTTAAAATTAAACATGTATGGAAACAGGTGAATTAGCACTCCTCTTCAAGCAAGCTAAACCCCACATGGTAGCAAAAACTAACTGGCATAAATTGTTAACAAGTTAGAAATGATTTAAACACACTTTGCTGTAGGCTACTATTTACTAGTTAACAAAGAATCATGTATGTCACATAAAATATATTCACCCCACCCAGTATTGTAATCAAAGCTTGCTAGAAAGAATGTAGTCCTTGGCTCAGACAGTGTAGTAGTGTGGGCCCAAATGCATCTCATTAGTGTGCAAGATCTTGAGAATCAGCTGTACATGTGATGGAAGAGTCCACTGCACATGTGATAAAATAATGCACTGTGCATGCAGAGGGTTGCAATTCCATTGAATTGAGGATAGTTTAACCAAAATATGCCACAAGACCTAGAAATTCCCCAAATTCCCAGGCTTAACTTCCAATGGAAAACCGGAAATTTACCAGAAAGTTTCCGACCCTTTGTAACACTACCTTAGATATGGATTATCAAAGCTGTTCACGTCATGCGAGCCACAATGCACACTCTTTTTGCTCTTTAGATATACACAATATCAACACCACACCACTCTTGGTTACTTTGACTGCATCCACTTCTCCCAACACCTTCTTCACCATCGTCGGGACTTCAAAAAGGGTTTCCCAAATAAACATTGTCCAAAAAAACGTAGTCCAACAAGCGAATCTATTTATAAAACCCTTTATTACATCAGCAGATGTCACAAAGTGCTGTACAGAAATACAGCCTAAACCCCCAAACAGCAAGCAATGCAGATGTAGAAGCATTGTGGTTAGGAAAAACTCCCTAGAATAGCAGACACCTAGGAAGAAACCTAGAGAGAAACCAGGCTCTGAGGGGTGGCTGGTCAGGTGGATATTTTCAGTGTACAGCGCCATTTAAATCCAGATTGTTCATCAGGCTCATTTTGAATCACTCATTTTCCACAACAATTTTAGCTCTTTTTGTTCCATTCTTGGGCTTCACTGTTGTCCACACATTTTTCTCGCTAACTGTACTCGACATGCTTTCAGCCTCAAACGACACTTCTGCTTCCGCCATGTTCCGCTTCCTACCGGCATCCGCCTCCTCGTTCAAGCTCTTCAATGGATTCTGAATCATCTAGCGTGTTTGCAGGCAGAGTAAAACAAAAATAACAAAACAAAGGATTATCTTTCCGGACCTTTACATGCAGTCGGTAGATACACCCAATACAAAAATAAAATTAAATGATTGTGTACTCACTCCTTCCTGCCTGTTATATTGAAATATTTGCTGCAAACAATTCACTGAACCAAGGTAACCATTCTGTCAATTTCGATTTGTCCCTTAGCCCTTAACCTAACCTTAAATTAAGGTTAGCGGTGTGATTTTAAGAAGAGAACATTTAACAGTGTTTCTGACTTTGTGGCTGTGTTAATTAATGATGACCCTACACTTGGACACCTTGCCATGGAGCAAACTTATCACAATTCATTGGATTATTTGTAAAGGTTTACTTATTTTTTACCTAGTCTGCATAAATATAAATCACCATTTTATAAATAGTAAAATTGTGTGATATGATTGCATTTTAGAACCCAGCTCTCCCCGTTGCCCCAAAATGAATGGTCTTGACCAATAACGTTTTAGGCAAATTTGTGTTGCATGGCCGGGTGTGCAGGGTTTGCTCGTTTGACCATTCCATTGATCCCTAAAGAGAAATCTCCATCCATCCTGGACACCAGGGCATGCAAAACAATCTCACCCATTGCTTCATACATGTTCAAACTGTTCAATATTTAGGTTATCCATATTACCTGAGCTCATATTCTTTCTATTTCTATGGCGGATTCAAGGTCACAATTTAGATAGTCATTGATATACAGCTTGCTAGCTTGCTGAAATAAGACCGGGACAAAGAATATCGCTATTTGATAATGTCCGTGTGCATGTCCAAAAATTAACACAGTTTCACTGGAATTATCAAAACGACAAGAGTAAAATGTCAACCCTTAACATGTCAACAGATTACCTGTCTCGGCTAAACCGTGCCTATACACACTCTTAGAAAAAAAGATGCTAAGTAGAACCATATAGGGTTTTTTGGTTTGTCCCCATAGGGGAACCCCGTTTGGTGCTGGTTAGAAACCTTTGCAGAGGTTCCAGCTAGAACCCTTTGTGTAGGGTTATTCAAAGAACCCCCTGTATATGGTTCTACCTAGAACCCTCTATTAAGGGTTCTACCAAGAACCATTTTATAATCTAAATGTTCTTCCTAGAACTGTCTATGAACTGTTCTACCCAGAAGCCTTTTGTCTTTGGAGGGTTATGGTGGAACCTTTCTATGAAAGGGGTCTGATTATCCTTATATTTTGTATTATTTATGTCAATACATTACATTTTATAAGGCCTTTCTTTGAGGGCCTAATTATACCCCAACACAGTGGTGTAGGAATCTCCTGGTTTGGCCTGCAAATTACGTTATGCTGGCTTGCAAAGTGATGTGTAATTCCTATTGGAATACAGCCAGAGTTAGGAAATCCAATAAGTGGAATTGTTAATCATCCGCAACCTGCATTCAGAATGACTGCCAGGATAGGAATGATTGAATACTGAGACTACCTCAATCATCTAAACTGGAACAACCATCTCAGTAACGGGTGCAATAAATCCAACAGATTGGTTTAGTTTAGAAAACTATATGTTATTTATCTTTTGTGTAGCATAAAATGTATTAACCAATCAATGTTCACACAAAAGCACATATTACAGTAAAACAAACTATTCTGAAAATCTCCATGCGATAGAACCAATATTTCCCAACATGCTCTATGTAGAACTGGTAGTCTTTTTCTGAAATAATGATGTACACCTGACTTACAGTATGCCTGTCTTAACTGAAATGGTGCTCTCATAGCTTCCACTAGCTGGCTAAGGTTAGCATGCTAGCTAGTTAGACTGACAGCTGTCAGTCTGTGCCCTATTTGTTGTTATTTCTCTGCTACATGTGGAAATCACCACGATGTTCCCACCCCAATTCCTGAATATGTCTTGCTTCAGTCTTTGATGTGGAACTTGAGGTGGACCTTTAACGATCTGCCCCACCCTGATACAAATATTATCTTAATGTCAACACAACTGAACAGTTTTAATGTTTTAGGAATTTCTTGTCATATCCCCACAATGTTTCCACAACGTAAATAAGCATTCTGGGAACCTTTTAAATTGACTAAATGTTTTCTGGGAACGTTCTTGTAACATCAAGTGACTTTTTTTGCAGGCTAAAAGACACGTTTAAAAATAAATATATATTTAACTAGGCAAGTCAGTTAAGAATACATTCTTATTTATAACATGGCCTTGGAACAGTGGGTTAACTGCCTTATTCAGAACAACATATTTTGACCGTGGCAGCTCAGGGACTCGATGCACCAACCTGTTGGTTACTGGCCCAACGCTCTGACCACTAGGCTACCTGCCATTGTAGAATCATCTGCACAACTGGACAGTTTTTGTGTTTTGGGAACATCATTTCATCAATACAATGTTTGTTGAACATGCACCCTGAAACTCAATTGGACTTCAGATGTATGGGGAAAACTCTATAAAAAGGGAGAATCATCAATTGGAAATGTTGTTTGTAGGAGTCTTACAGTTACTATAAGTCCTGTGGTAGAATGATCAGCTTACTGTGGAAAACACCCTCATCAGATGTATCTGACATATCAGGTGACATGTTGAGGACAGTAACATCTACACTGAGGTCATGCAGAATTTATTTTCATTGGTGCAGGTGGCAGGGCATTTTGAAGGAGGTTTTCCGGCCTCTGGGTGAACTGTTGTTGCTCCCTCTCACTGTAAAGACCAATGAGATAAAGAGCTGTCATTCTGCACAGCATTGTATCTCACCCTTGCCACCACCATCATATGCCCCTGAATCAGTCAACTACCTGCAATGATGGGTGGAACTACTGAATGTCACAAAGCATCTGATTTAAATGGATGATGGAACCATTGCTTTTGTGTACAGTAGCCTGTCACATACATTCATCACAGGTTTTTCATAATCAATAGGTTTTACCTTTGTGTGGTCTGTCAAGACGATGTGGCTAATCATTCACAGACAGAAGATAGACAGCAGTAAGATTTGTTTGTAAAAAACATAGTGTTGATGCTAAAAACTAGTCTTTCTGTCAGTGCATTGCTAACTGTTTGAGACAGACTAGTGAGCAGGAGATTCCCGTTGAGGCATAACCCCTTGTAGTTATTGTAGTGTTCCCATGCATTCCTGACAGTTGTCCAGACAGCGTTCGCTCAGCTAAGCCTATGTCTTGATCTGTTTTTAGATGCATCTCTGCATTTCCTCTCACGCTATGTTGGATGAAGGATGCTGTCACCTCTCACTCGCTCTCTCTTTCTCTCTGCCCATCCCTCCCTCCCTCGCTGTACTCTGGGTGCTGATAAAGACAGGGACAGCCAGTAGATGACCTGAAACACAACTCCTGTAATCCTGTAAAGCATGCTGCCTCACATTAATCAGAGCATCTCCTGCCTTACGTCCACATGGGGGTTCTGTCTGTCTAGTTGGTGTCTGGACACTGCTTTCGGAAAGTGTTCAGACCCCTTCCATTTTTCTACATTTTGTTACGTCACAGCCTTATTCTAAAATATATATTTTAAAAAGTCCTCACACACAATAACCCATAACGACAAAGTGAAAACAGCGTTTTTGAAATGTTTGCAAACGTATTAAAAATAAAAAGCTGAAATACCTAATTTAAATAAGTATTCAGACCCTTTGCTATGAGACTCGAAATTAAGCTCAGGAGCATCCTGTTTCCATTGATCATCATTGAGATGTTTCTACAACTTGATTTCAGTCCACCTGATCTGACATGATTTGGAAAGGCACACACCTGTGCATATAAGGTCCCACAGTTGACAGTACATGTCAGAGTAGACAACAAGCAATGAGGTTGAAGGAATTGTCCATAGAGCTCCGAGACTGGATTGCGTCGAGGCACAGATCTGGGGAAGGGTACAAAAACATTTCTGCAGCATTGAAGGTCCCCAAGAACACGGTGGCCTCCATCATTCTTAGATGGAAGAAGTTTGGAACCACCAAGTTTGAAACATCTTCCTAGAGCTGGTCGCCCAGCCAAACTGAGCAGTCAGGGGAGAAGGGCCTTGTTCAGGGAGGTGACCAAGAACCCAATGGTCATTCTGACAGAGCTCCAGAGTTCCTCTGTGGAGATGGGAGAAACTTCCAGAAGGACAACTATCTCTGCAGCACTCCACCATTCACGGCTTTATGGTAAAGTGGCCAGACGGAAGCCATTCCTCAGTAAAAGGCACATGACAGCCGGCTTGGAGTTTGCCAAAAGGCACCTAAAGGTCTCTCAGACCATGAGAAACAAGATTCAAACCACAAGGGTAGCCTTGTGGTTTGAGCGTTGGACTAGTAACTGGAAGGTTGCGAGTTCAAACCCCCGAGCTGACAAGGTACAAATCTGTCGTTCTGCCCCTGAACAGGCAGTTAACCCACTGTTCCCAGGCTGTCATTGAAAATAAGAATATGTTCTTAACTGACTTGCCTGGTTAAATAAAGGTAAAATTTAAAAAAAATTCTCTGCTCTGATGAAACTAAGATTAAACTCTTTTGCCCTATGGTGAAGCATGGTGGAGGCAGCATCATGCTGTGGGGATGTTTTCCAGCGGCAGGGACTGAGAGACTAGTCAGGAACAAGGGACGGTGCAAAGTACAGAGAGATCCTTGATGAAAACCTGCTACAGAGTGCTTAGGACCTCAGACTGGGGCGAAGGTTCACCTTCCAACAGGGCAACGACCATAAGCACTGTTGGTTTCTGTGTTAAACTTGAAATGTTGCTTTCCTAGAGACTGGTTATCTGTACGGCCCAGTTGGCTTTGGAATGTGTTGGGTGGACAGGAGGAAATCAAAGTATTGCTATGTTTGATATGTGGATTAGGCAAATGAGGGGGTTGAGGTCAGGTCAGATCCCCTTAAGGGCGAAATTATGGTTTATTTATTATGGTTTACCCTATTACTTCATCTTCCTGTCGAACCATTAGATGTTTATTTTTTATTTACCTTTATTTAACTAGGCAAGTCAGTTAAGAACAAATTCTTATTTTTAATGACGGCCTAGGAACAGTGGGTTAACTGCCTTGTTCAGGGGCAGAACGACAGATTTGTACCTTGTCAGCTCAGGGATTCAAACTTGCAACCTTTCGGTTACTAGCCCAATGCTCTAACCACTAGGCTACCCTGCCTTCCCAATGTAAGGATTGGAGAGAAGGAGGAGTGCCTAAACTGGAGTATATATACTTGTGGTGGAAACATGTGTTGTATAATGCAGCTGTATTGATCCTCTGGGAAGAATTAAACATAGTTATGCTTTCAGTGTCCCTTTGAGTTATTTACTCTGAGAATTAGAACCTCTGAGAATTAGAATTAGAACAGTTGGCTCTGCAGGTAAGACCCGGGTGGGGTTTGTTCCCTGCTAAACCTGTAACAAGAGGGTGAAGGTCTCAGTTACACTGGCCGTGAGAGCGCAGCGTGTGAGTGTGTGTGGCGTTGTGTGTGAAGGTTTGAACAAGCTCTATTATAAGGGCGCTACCTTGGAAGTGAAGGAGTGGAGTGAAGAAATCTGAAATACCCTGAACACTTTCGGGAGAGGTTAGGAAATAACTATTGATATGGCGACAAATGGCCCCGATTCTCCCTGTAATAAGGAGCAAGAGGATTTTAATAAAGCAATGGAGGCTCTGAAAGAAGCGCACAAGCATTCTACAAATCCGGCTCGAATATGGGAAAAATTGAGCAAACTGGATAAAATCGGGCAACATTTCCCTGCTAACAGAGAATTCTAATCAAATAAAGAATTCAGGGAGGCAATTATGACTTGGCACAATGACAAAGAATCATCAAAAAGCTCAATATACCAGCATTTTGATGTCAGCATTCTATCAACAAAAAATACAAACTGGTAAAACTGGAATTAGTATTAGTACTCAGCCACAGAAAGACTGGGTACAGGAGTGCATTGATATAATTTGCACGTCTGCTTTGATGGCAGGTTTGAACCCTGTGATCAAAACGGTAACTGCGGGGGTCCTTTTTTTGTTATTTTTTGAGGTTATCTTGGAAGGGTATATTAGATCATGTCTTAATGCATGGTAGGAATAATTTGACCACAAACAGTGTGTGTGAACCCTAAGAGCGTCTGCTAAATGACTTAAATGTAATGTAAATGATGGGATTTTATGAATAATGACTAAATTATGTATACATTTAACGCAGGATTGTAACTAACAGAATTCTACCCTGTCTGATGAAGAATGTTTGTACGTAGGCAAAGAGGAAGTGTTAACAGACAACCTGTGACCACAGTGAAACTAACAACAGTAAAGATGTCTGGTCCCCAACCAGGGAGGGGAGAAACCATTGGGCTTGCAGTAGATTGTGTAGCATATGCTAAGCAATATGTATGTGTTGGAATGGAATTGAAAAACAGCAGTGTCATTGTCTTAGAGGAGGAGGGACATTTATGACGTAATGAGAGGTATATAAACCAATGTACATGAAATGATGTACAGAGCTCTCGAGAATAAAAGTCAGACTATTTTTGACTGGTCTCCATCGGTTTCATTTCCCCCAGAACCTTACAAACTCTGGGTACAGACTGAGTATTTAAATTGAATTGGTTAATGAACACATAAGTAAATTCATCTAACAGAACCTCAAAAACCTCCGTAACCGGCTGAAGAAAGAGCGACAAAGGCGCTCAATGCGACAGTGACTTTTAACACTCCTGTGTCCGAGCCATTCACCTAGGTAAAGACGGCAGGAGTGCACCAGAGTCCTGAGTCCGTGCATGTTGAGTGAGCGTGGAGAGAGATAAAGGGTCAGGTGATAGACTAGTCTACGTGGGAGAAACGGATGTACAGTTGAAGTCGGAAGTTTACATACACCTTGGCCAAATACATTTAAACTCAGGTTTTTCACAATTCCTGACATTTAATCAGAGTAAAAATTCCCTGTTTTATGTCAGTTAGGATCACCACTTTATTTTAAGAATGTGAAATGTCAGAATAATAGTGGAGAGAACGGTTTATTTCAGCTTTTATTTCTTTCATCACATTCCCAGTGGGTCAGAAGTTTACATACACTCAATTAGTATTTGGTAGCATTGCCTTTAAATTGTTTAACTTGGGGCAAACGTTTTGGGTAGCCTTCCACAAGCTTCCCACAATAAGTTGGGTGAATATTGGCCAATTTCCTCCTGGAAATTACTCTTAAGGATGAACCAGACTTGTGGAAGTCTACAATTTTTTTCTGAGGTCTTGGCTGATTTCTTTTGATTTTCCCATGATGTCAAGCAAAGAGGCACTGAGTTGGAAGGTAGGCCTTGAAATACATCCACAGGTACACCGCCAATTGACTCAAATTATGTCAATTAGCCTATCAGAAGCTTCTAAAGCCATGACATCATATTCTGGAATTTTCCAAGCTGTTTAAAGGCACAGTCAATTTAGTGTATGTAAACTTCTGACCCACTGGAATTGTGATACAGTGAATTATAAGTGAAATAATCTGTCTGTAAACAATTGTTGGAAAAATGACTTGTGTCATGCACAAAGTAGATGTCCTAACCGACTTGCCAAAACTATAGTTTGTTAACAAGAAATTTGTGGAGTGGTTGAAAAACAAGTTTTAATGACTCCCAACCTAATTGTATGTAAACTTCCGACTTCAACTGTATCTATTTGGATTTTGAAATCGGGACATTATCAAAGGTATTAAATGGGACAGGCAAGAGTTACATGTGCTGTTGGGAAGATGAACTGTAAACGATATCTGAAAAAGACACGCTAGAATGATAAGTGCCGGGAGAAGGGGGAGGTCTACACAGTGCAAACAAAGCTCTCCCTTGCCCTCCATTTGGTAAATCCGACCACAACTCTATCCTCCTGATTCCTGCTTACAAGCAAAAATTAAAGCAGGAAGCACCAGTGACTCGGTCTATAAAAAAAATGGTCAGACGAAGCAGATGCTAAACTACAGGACTGCTTTGCTATCACAGACTGGAACATGTTCCGGGATTATTCCGATGACATTGAGAAATACACCACATCAGTCACTGGGTTTATCAATAAGTGCATTGAGGATGTCGTCCCCACAGTGACTTTATGTACATACCCCAACCAGAAGCCATGGATTACAGGCAACATTCGCACTGAGCTAAAGGGTAGAGCTGCCGCTTTCAAGGTGCGGGACTCTAACCCAGAAGTTTACAAGAAATCCCGCTATGCCCTGCGCCGAACCATCAAACAGGCAAAGCGTCAATACAGGGCTAAGATTGAATCATACTACACCGGCGTCGATGCTCATAGGATGTGGCAGTGCTTGCAAACTATTACAGACTACAAAAGGGAAGCACAGCCGCGAGCTGCCCAATGACACGAGCATACCAGACGAGCTAAATCAGTTCTATGCTCGCTTCGAGGCAAGCAACACTGAGGCATGCATGAGAGCATCTGCTGTTCTGGACGACTGTGTGATCACGCTCTCCGTAGCCTGACGTGAGTAAGACCTTTAAACAGGTCAACATACACAAGGCTGCGGGGCCAGATCGATTACCAGGACGTGTGCTCCGGGCATGTGCTGACCAACTGGCAGGTGTCTTCACTGACATTTTCAACATGTCCCTGATTGATTCTGTAATACCAACATGCTTCAAGCAGACCACCATAGTCCCTGTGCCCAAGAACACAAAGGCAACCTGCCTAAATGACTACAGACCCGTAGCACTCACGTCCGTTGCCATGAAGTGCTTTAAAAGGCTGGTAATGGCTCACATTAACACCATTATCCCAGAAACCCTAGACCCACTCCAATTTGCATACCGCCTAAACAGATCCACAGATGATGCAATCTCAATTGCACTCCACACTGCCCTTTCCTACCTAGACTAAAGGAACACAAATGTGAGAATGCTGTTCATTGACTACAGCTCAGCGTTCAACACCATAGTACCCTCAAAGCTCATCACCAAGCTAAGAAACCTGGGACTAAACACCTCCCTCTGCAACTGGATCCTGGACTTCCTGACGGGCCACCCCCAGGTGGTGAGGGTAGGTAACAAAACATTTTCCATTCTGATCCTCAACACTGGAGCTCCCCAGGGGTGCGTGCTCAGACCCCTCCTGTACTCCCTGTTCACCCACGACTGCATGGCCAGGCACGACTCCAACACCATCATTACGTTTGCAGACGACACAACAGTGGTAGGCCTGATCACCGACAACGACGAGACAGCCTATAGGGAGGATGTCAGAGATCTGGCCGGGTGGTGCCAGAATAACAACCTATCCCTCAACGTAACCAAGACTGAGATGATTGTAGACTACAGGAAAAGGAGCACAGAGCACGCCCCGATTCTCATCGACGGGGCTGTAGTGGAGGAGGTTGAGAGCTTCAAGGTCCTTGATGTCCACATCAACAACAAACTAGAATGGTCCAAACACACCAAGACAGTGTAGAGGGCATG
Organism: Oncorhynchus masou masou; assembly: GCF_036934945.1. NCBI lineage: Eukaryota > Metazoa > Chordata > Actinopteri > Salmoniformes > Salmonidae > Oncorhynchus > Oncorhynchus masou. The sequence goes on along the minus strand of NC_088226.1, from coordinate 40,374,734 downwards.
ACAAAGCATATTCCCCCTCAGGAAACAAAAAATATTTGGTATGGGTCCTGAGATCCTCAAAAGGTTCTACAGCTGCAACATCGAGAGCACCGGTTGCATCATTGCCTGGTACGGCAATATCTCGGCCTCCGACCGCAAGGAATAGTCACTTTAACTATACATTCATGTACATACTACCTCAATTGGCCCGACCAACCAGTACTCCTGCACATTGGCTAACCGGGCTAGCTGCGTCCCACCACCCGCCAACCCCTCTTTTTACTCTTTTTACTCTTTTCCCAGAGACTATGTATATTGTTACAGGAGAGGGAGGACAGTTAACTGTGCACAATATAGGGGCTATTGTGAAGTTAAATTGAACATTACACATACCCAGATCATGGTGAGAGTAGAAGAGATAGTAGTGGCATTTCAGACACTATGGTAAACATTCAAGAAACCTGTGACTCAGAGTTTGGTTAGGTTGGATATTGTTCCAACTCATTAAATATATTTTCCAATTTCTAACAGCCGGAAAACACTTGACAGATTACAATCAGGAGTTATTCTCACGGCAGTCGCTGTAGGGAATGTAATTGGTAGGCTATAGTCATGGGCCATGTTTGTAGTAGCAGGGGTTCCTTTAGTAGCATTGTTGGGATATCAGTTTGAGGACTCGTGCCACATGGCTTGGTAACTGGGAGACCGATGGGAGTACAGGGGTGGCTGTTATTCAAATGTCACAAATTAGTGATCTTGCCATAAGGAGAGTCTATGTTGTCAGGAAATTACCCATGTGTATCTCCTCAGGTGAAAGCAGCACAGGAGGAGCAGGAGATTTACCGAGGGCACGGGCTGAATTCTGGAGATTGAGTGTACATCAAGATACACCAGGCAGGGGGTTTGTGACAGCGTTGATCTAGTCCACACACAGTACTTCTTACTGCACCTGCAGCGGTAAAGATCTCCATGTCTCTGCTTGGTGGGCGCATAGTTCTTACATAAAGTGAGGTCCAGCTGCATAATGGGTGAGCTTGAAGACACCATGACAGAGGAAGCAGAGCTAAAGAGAGAGAGAGAGGGGGAGACTAGATTCCACTGTAGACATGCAGATGGGTTGGGTTTGGGAGCTACTTTTAACATCATAGTTGGTTTGGGTTAGCTGCTTTATTGGTTAATGCATCATATGAAAGAGGATAGATAGTTGGGGTAATTGTACTCTAAACATTTTGAAGGCATTGATGTGAAAGCATGTACAGTGCTGAGTTACCTCAAGAGGATTTAGCATTGATTAAGGATAACCATGTGTTTATCAGGGAGCAATATAGGAGATGGGGAACAAAGTGAAAATGACATGGCTTGGGAACACCTCTCGGAACCTGGGGCCGGAAAGGGGAAGTCTGGGTGAAAGCATGAGGAGGCTTTTTAGGGCATTCATTTTTGTGGAATCTAGCAGAAAAGTATCCTGGAGGCATAGAGTCAGGTCTCAGACCTTGGTTTTCATACATGCATAATTATGCATAGCTTACCACATTGTTAATACTGTTATGTTTTGTGTGTATTTTTGTAGCTTTACAAACCAAATCAATTCAAATTGTATTGGTCACATACACATGGTTAGCAGATGTTAATGCGAGTGTAGTGAAATGCTTGTGCTACTAGTTCCGACTCTACAGTAATATCTAACAAATAATCTAACACATTCACAACAACTACCTTATACACACAAATGTAAAGGGATGAAAAGAATATGTACATATTGTGGCAAACCTCTTCAAGGTTAGGAGCGTTTGTCACAAATTAAGTGGGGAAACTGTCACCAAATCACCCAAGAATGAGAGTTTTTTCGAACAGGACAGTACCTGTGTGTTTCTTTCTCCATCCTGGTCCACCCAGGCCGTAGGCAAGGTCAAGGATAGCAGGGTTCGGTACACAAATCGGGTTCTTGGTAGGTCCAGGTCCAAACTCTAACAGGTAAGCCCAAAACAGTCCAGCTTATACACGGTAAATCGAGCCAATCTCTATTGTCTCTTTCTCTATTGTTCATGGATCCTTCCAGCCCTCTCTCTTCCTCTTCCTGGTTTTTCTTGACTCTTTATCTGTGGGTCGGCTCCACCTTCTGAGGGTTCCCCTTGCTTCTGTGATTTGTAGTTTTAGCGGTTGGCCATTTTGTGATCTGTAGTTCTGATCGGAGTGGCCATTTTAGTGATCGGGCAGAGCCAGTTTATTAGTTCTGCTCTCACATATCTGCCATTTATCACTCGACACCCTTCTTTCCCACAATATAAATACATGGATGAGCGATGGCGTGCGACATAAGCAAGATACAGTAGATGGTATAGAATACAGTATATACATATGAGATGAGTAATGTAGGATATGTAAACATTATTAAAATAGCGTTATTTCAAATGACTAGTGATACCTTTATTAAGTCCATTTATTTAAGTGGCCAGAGATTTGAATCTGTATGTTGGCAGCAGCCTCTCTATGTTAGGGATGGCTGTTTAACAGTCTGATAGCCTTGAGATAGAAGCTGTGTTGCAGTCTCTCGGTCCCAGCTTTGATGTACCTGTACTGACCTCGCCTTCTGGATGATAGCGGAGTGAACAGGCAGTGGCTTGGGTGGTTGTTGTCCTTGATGATCTTTTTGGCCTTCCTGTGACATCGGTGGTGTAGGTGTCCTGGAGGGCAAGTAGTTTGCCCCCGATGATGCGCTCTCCCTCTGGAGAGCCTTGCAGATGAAGGCGGTGAAATTGCCGTACCAGCCGGTGATACAGCCCGTCAGGATGCTCTCTATTGTGCATCTGTAAAAGTTAGTGAGTGTTTTAGATGACAAGCCAAATTTCTTCAGCCTCCTGGGGTTGAAGAGGTGCTGTTGCGCTTTCTTCACCATGGCGTCTGTGTGGGTGGACCATTTCAGTTTGTCTGTGATGTGTATGCCGAGGAACTTAAAACTTTCCACCTTCTCCACTACTGTCCCGTCGACGTGGATGGGGAGGGTGCTTCCTCTGCTGTTTCCTGTAGTCAACGATCATCTCCTTTGTTTGTTTACGTTGAGTGAGAGGTTATTTTCCTGACAGCACACTCCGAGGGCCGTCACCTCCTCCCAGTAGGCCGTCTCCTCGTTGTTGGTAATTAGGCCTACCACTGTAGTGTCGTCTGCAAACTTGATGATTGAGTTGGAAGCGTGCATGGCCACACAGTCATGGGTGAACAGGGAGTACAGGAGAGGGCTGAGAACGCACCCTTGTGGGGCCCCAGTGTTGAGGATCAGCGGGGTGGAGAAGTTGCTTCCTACCTTCACCACCTGGGGGCGGGCCGTCATAAAGTCCAGGACCCAGTTGCACAGGGCGGGGTCGAGACCCAAGGTCTCGAGCTTAATGACGATGAGCTTACATAGGTATTCCTCCTGTCAAGATGGGATAGGGCTGTGGGATGGCGATTGCATTGCCAGTGGACCTATCGGGGCGGTAAGCAAATTGGAGTGGGTCTAGGGTATTAGGTAGGGTGGAGGGGATATGATCCTTCACTAGTCTCTCAAAGCACTTCATGATGACAGAAGTGAATGCAATTGGGGAATAGTCATTTAGTTCAGTTACCTTTCCCTTGGGACAACAGACTGGGATAGGGATTGGTTGAATATGTCCGTAAACAAACCAGCCAGCTGGTCTGCGCATGCTCTGAGGACGCGGCTAGGGATGCCGTCTGGGCCGGCAGCCTTGCAAGGTTTAACACGTTTAAAATATTAACAACTTACACAAATGCTTGTCTAGCGTTGGCTGTAAAGCATATTTTGAAAATCTGAGATGACAGGGTGATTAACAAAAGGCTAAGCTGTGTTCCAATATATTTCAGTTGTGATTTTCATGAATAGGAAGATTTTTTAGGAAGATTTATGTACGTTGAGTTATGCTAATTAGTCTTCCTGTCAAACCATGATAGATTGGAGAGAAGGAGTGCCTACATTGGAGTATAAATACTTGTGGTGGTGGAGACATGTTTTGTCAAATGCAGCTGTATTGATCCTCTGGGAAGAATTAAACTTGGTTAAGCTTTCATAGTGTCCGTTGAGTTATTTACTCTGAGAATTAGACCCTAACAGCACACAGCCAAGACAACGCAGGAGTGGCCTTGGGTACAAGTTTCTGACTGTCCTTGAGTGGCCCAGCCAGAGCCCGGACTTGAACTTGATCGAACATCTCTGGAGAGACCTGAAAATAAATGGGCAGCCACCCTCCCCATCCAATCTGGCAGAGCTTGAGAGGATCTGCTGAGTAGAATGGGAGAAACTCCCCGAATACAGGTGTGCCAAGCTTGTAGTGTCATTCGCAAGAAGACTTCAGGCTGTAATCACTGCCAAAGGTGCTTTTTAATAAATTTGCAAAATTGTCTGAACCTGTGTTTCCCTTGTCATTATGGGATATTGTGTGTAGATTGATGAGGGAAAAAACTATTTGATCAATTTTAGAATAAGGCTGTAACAACAAAATGTGGACAAGGTCAAGGGTTCTGAATCCTTTCCGAATGCACTGTATTTATGGCCTGTTAATTCTCATTAGTCTCATTCTTACTTGTTATATCTTGTGCGCTCTCTGTTTTTCTCTATCTCCAGGTTCACTAAACCAGCCCCCATGTTCCTTGATCTGAATTTTAGACGATTCACCAAAATCAGCAAATTCTTCCCACCCTTTGGAATTAAAATGCAAGGTATGGACCTCCATTTTAGATCTATTTCATTTTGGATGACCATGACGAATGGGGAGCCCCTGGGAGAGGACACTGTTGACCACTAGCTCAACTACAGGGCTCAACTACTGCTTAGATGAGGGCAGTACACAATGTCCAAATAATGGCCTTATTGAGAATAACCTCACTGTTTCTCCTAGCTATGCAGGTATCACAGCTTAGCAAAGCATTTCTTGCTGCCCCTTGCTTAAACAATGTGATCACCAATTTAACTAGTGTTTAATCTCGTCAAATCCCTTGTAAAGTTGATGTTACACATTTGGGTTCATTTGACGTAAATATCAATGTTATAGCTGTTTTAATAGAAATCTGTCTAAATGTCATGATGATTATGATGGTGTCAGTGCGCTCAAATTGTGCTAAATATATAGATATCCCTGGAAAGGTATCAGGGGGATGACTTTGTAGTCTAGCTCTCCATGTTGCATGTGCAGAAAATGCCTTTATGTTCTTGGTTCTCGGTATTAGAGGAAGGGTGTTTGCTAACTAGCGTTCTCATAGAAATCTGTCTTATTCTGATACCAAACTCCATCCATGCCCTTTCTCTGTAATACTGAACAGTAACATTGAGCAACACCAACACACTACAGGACCACTGTCAGATCCTTCTGCCTACCAGTCTCAGGCCCTAATTGGAAAGCCCAGTCTCAGCCCCACACCTTTGTTCCTCACGCCACAAGTCTCCCACCCAAACACATGTTAGTTGTGGAATGATTAGCTACAGTATGTAGCCAGCCACTACCCTGTCTTCAACACAGCATCATCTAATCAGTTTTATTTAATTTAACCTTTATTTATACAGGTTATTGAAGTAATCTCTTCTGTAAGAGAGACCTATTAATCAGTAATAAACAGTGAGCTATTTGTGGCCTGACTGCCTGCCCTCATCCTCATGGCTGATAGGAACCAGGAAGCCCAACCAACACCCTCTATTCTCCCAACTAACCAACACATTCTGGGCGTTTTCTGTTCTGTGACTCGGTAGTAGGGCAGTTTGAGGGATCACACTAAACATGTGGTTTCCACTTCTGCCTGAACATAGATTATTAAGTCATACTGTAAGCCTTTGTCTTGTTATTGATTGGTTGGCAGAACTAGAGTCCTTCATTGTCAGACATTGGGCTGTTTCAGGGGTGTGCCTAGCCTAGGTGCCTCACCTTTGCAGATGGTGCTATGGTAGCCTAGCCCTCATCTGATACCAGCTGTGTGGTTTGGCTGGAAGGAGAGACAATCCTTTCAAATGATTCCCATCCAGCCTGATTGATCTTGTCTGTTTATATCTAGGATATCACCACAGTAGTCAACAACTCTTCTCCCTGTCTGCGTCCCAAATTGCACCCTTTTGCCTATATAGTGCACTACTTTTAATCAGACCCCTATAGGCCCTGGTCAAAAGTAGTGCACTATTTTGGGAGAAGGATACCTTTTATTATGCAGCCCTCTCCCTCCCCATCTCTCCAGTGTTAGTCAAAATGCAGATATGCAAGTCATTTTGGACAGGGCTGAGACTGTCTCTACATCAATGCTTTTCACTGCCTCTGAGTGATCCTCAATTATACAATAGTAGATTGTGTCACGGGATGTGTCATTTTTTCAAAATCATGTGTCATACTGACACATCCCGTGACATAATCTACTATAGTATAATTCACTATAGTCAATGTTCCCTAATCCAGGGTCTGGGGACCCAAAAGCGTGCACATTTTTGTTTTTGCACTGTTCAACTCATCATCAAACTATTGCCTAGTGAAATTGTGGGTTTGGTGCTAGGGCAAAAACTAAAATGTGCACCTGTTGTGTCCCCAGGACCAGCATTAGGAAACACTGCTATAGGCAATATTGTTTTAACAATGGGCTGATTCCATTTTTTTTAAATGCATCATGACCTAATTACAGTAATAATTATGTTTAAAGAAGTATGCTAACTGAAAAACATATTTTGCTAAAATGGGTCATATTTGGGTCATCGTTTTTATGATCTCCACTGCATCTGAGAATTGAACACAAGTGCCTAATATCAATTTAATGCTCTGGCAATTTAGTTTAACGTCAATAATCACGAATAGCACGCAAGTAGCCTACTTGGCCTAAGCCTACAGTATACAGTCAAATCATGTGGACTTTCATCTCGTGACAGATGGTCCAGCGATTCAGCTCTCACAATTGTTTAGGCAATTACTGTTAATTTAAACTTGATCTCCTGAATTATAGGCCAAGTGTATTTACCCTTGTCAATTGTATAGAAAACATCCGGATTGCAGTCATTCCTTTCCTTTTATATCTTCCTAGAATAACTGGCTATATAAATAGGCCGAGCTCGTGTTGTTGTGCAGACAGGAGCATCTCAGTCTAAGGACTATAGGAAATTGTACTTCATAGTTACTCCCTAGGACTTGCTAGAATAACTGGCTATGTAAATAGTGGAAAGACCCAGGGAACGTATGGACGAGGAAACAGTACTTAAGTCTTTCCTTCCTATAAAATAATGTATTCCAACTATAACTGACTAGATAAATAGCAAGAGTTGTTGAACAGGCAGACAATGGGCATCTCAGTTTAAGGGAAGCATACTTCAAAGATGCATAAAGGCCAGCAGTGTGTAAGGACAAGAAACAAAGTGAGGTAGTGAGAGCATTTGTTTACTGTAGAGTTTACAGAAAGACTTAGGGCCTCCCAGTGCCCATATGAAAAATACTATGCTCGAAATACTGAAGCATTAATATATTTATATAATATGGTATTCACTGTAATGTTTTTGCTGGAGTATACTATAGTATTCACTGTACTGTTTTTATGGGCTTTACTGTAGTATTCACTGTTGTGTTTTTGTGGACATGACTAGTATACTGTAGTAAAGTTTACTATAGTTGACCGACCGGCTCAATTTGGTCTTATGTTGCAAAATTTGAAATGGTGTTTTTAACCTTGGATAAAAGTAGAGACTCAGAGCTAGAAAATGGTCTATCATACCCTGCAGTTGAGGAATAATGAGAAAGTTATTATGCTTTGAAAGTTGATGGCCCTTGAATGTTTTGGTACACCTACTGGAGAGCTCTTTGTCTGCACCCATTCAGCATTGTTCACACCCTGTTAAGCCCTAGCCCTACCCATCTCTTTAACCTCTTACACTTATGGTGGCGCTATTTCATTTTTGGAAGAAAAACGTTCCCGTTTTAAACAAGATATTTTGTCACAAAAAGATGCTCGACTATGCATATAATTGCTACTGTTCGAAAGAAAACACTCTGACGTGTCCAGAAATACAAATATCTTCTCTGTGCGTGCCCTTTAACGTGAGCTTCAGGCAAAACCAAGATGACTTGGCATCCAGGAAATGACAAGGATTTTTGAGGCTCTGTCTTTCATGATCTCCTTATATGGCTGTGAACGCAAGAGGAATGAGTCTGCCCTTTCTGTCGTTTCCCCAAGGTGTCTGCAGCATTGTGACGTATTTGTAGGCAGATCGTTGGAAGATTGACCATAAGAGACCACATTTACCACGTGTCCGCCCGGTGTCCTGCGCCGAAATTGGTGCGCAAAAGTCACCTGCCAGTATTTTTCCATGGGGCACAGAGAGAGAAGCAAGCTTCCACGAACTGCATGTCAATGAAGAGATATGTGAAAAAACACCTTGAGGATTGATTCCAAACAACGTTTGCCATGTTTCGGTCGATATTATGTAGTTAATCCGGAAAAAGTTTCACGTTGTAGGTGACTGCATTTTCGGTTCGTTTCGGTAGCCAGGCGCAATGTAGAAAACGGAACGATTTCTCCTACACACAGACGCTTTCAGGAAACACTGCGCATTTGGTATGTGGCTGGGAGTCTCCTCATTGAAAACATCAGAAGCTCTTCAAAGGTAAATGATTTTATTTATTTGGTTATCTGGCTTTTGTGAAAATGTTGCGTGCTACATGCTACACAAAATGCTATGCTAGCTTTGCATACTCTTACACAAATTAGTCAATTTCTATGGTTCAAAAGCATATTTTGAAAATCTGAGATGACAGTGTTGTTAAGAAAAGGCTAAGCTTGAGAGCAAACGCATTATTTTAATTTTATTTGCGATTTTCAGAAATCGTTAACGTTGCGTTATGCTAATGAGCCTGAGGCTTAGTCACAATCCCGGATCCGGGATGGGGAGTTTCAAGAGGTTAAGGAGGCTGGTTTATACTATGGGTGTGTTCGTAAATTCAATCTGGTGTACCAGAGTGCGCTCTTGGCATTTGTAAACTCAGAGCATTGTCAGATTGTCCTTTCGCAAATTCAGAGCTTTTCGCTCTAGGGGGCGTTTAGAGCGCACACTGAACACTCTGGCTGAGGAGTAGGATTGAGCCGAGCGTTCTGACCTAACAAGTGCAGTCAAGCACTCAAGGTAACTGGTTATCGTTGGCTAGCTTGCTAGCTACTTCCAGACACATTTGAGAGAAGAGCTCACTGACCATTTTACACCCCCTAGCAGAGCTGGTTAGGCTGTTTTATGTTATCCAGAGCTTTGGTGACCATAACTGTGCTGCTGGCAACAATTTAATGACACTTTTTTGTTGACGTTTACTGACATCGGCCATATTCAACGGGGGTTGAGCGTTCGTAAATTCGTCAGTTATTCTGCGCTCTGGCACACTCAGACAAGTGCTCTGAAATCAGAGAAGACAGCAAGAGCAAATTTACCAGCTATGTCTATTGACAGTTGTCACAGTGACATCATGAAGATTCTATTGAAATGGTTACTTGCATAGTGGAGTCTTTTGTTTAGACATAGCTAGCTAAACAATGAACCATAATCTCAACTCAGATCGTTACTACCCTGCATGAATCTGCAGGTAGCTAACCAACCAGTTACAATGTTAGCTAGCTAGCTAACATTAGACTATAACTAGCAATGCAAATGGATCTGAGATACAAATAATATTACTAAAGTAACACACATTAGCCAGCTAGCTAACAATAAGCTTTAAATAAACAACTTTGACAAAATTAGAAATGTGTAATATATGAAAATGTGAAGTTGAAGTCGGAAGTATACATGCACTTAGATTGGAGTCATTAAAACTTGTTTTTCAACCACTCCACAAATGTCTTGTTAACAAACTATAGTTTTGGCAAGTCGGTTAGGACATCTACTTTGTGCATGACAAGTCATTTTTCCAACAATTGTTTACAGACAGATTATTTCACTTATAATTCACTGTATCACAATTCCAGTGGGTCAGAAGTTTACATACACTAAAATGACTGTGCCCTTAAACAGCTTGGAAAATTCCAAAATTTGATGTCATGGCTTTAGAAGCTTCTGATAGGCCAATGGTTCTTAACCTTGTTGGAGGTACTGAACCTCACCAGTTTCATATGCGCATTCACCGAACCCTTCTTAATTGGAAAAATTAAATGAGTTTTTCAAATTCAAAACATAGGTATATATTTTACTGGGTCACAAAATGAACCGTGCATCAACATCACTGTGTTCAAAGAACAAAATCATCAAAACATGATTTTCACACAAAAACAAAAACATAATAATGAATATTTACTGCAAATCAGTGTGACTTCTGCTGTTTCCTTTCAGAGACCAGTTCAGAAATGCGCGGCTTTACCTTGGCAAGTGCCACTCTCATGTCATTTTCGCAACAAAGTTCCTTTTCTTTGTTTTTATGTCCAGCATCCTCGAAAAGGATTGCTCGCAAAGATATGTTGTAACAAACGGTATGAAAATCTCCAGAGCTTTCTTAGCAATAACAGGGTACATTACCATTTGTTGACACCAAAACGGTGAAAGCGTTGTTGTTCTGAAGAGTTGCTGTTGAACCTGGCTCTGCTGAATTTCAATGATTTCATCGAGGTATTTATCATTGACATCTGTTGTCTCAACACTAAACGTGAACGGCTGTCTCACCCATGCTGGATATGACTCTCTTGTAGGGAAGTATCCGTCGAGAGACTTTGCAAGCTCATCTAAGTGTGTGGCAATTGCTTGCTTCAGTTCAGCGGGTACAGAAATGTCTCCGATTCCAGATACATCTTCGATCTTACTTACACAGTTGTCCAGCAGGGGAAAGTTTGCGAAGTTATCGTTCTCTTTTCGTCGTTTCCATAATGGTAGCTTTTTTTGAAAAGCCTTCAGGTTTTCCTCCGCTTCGATGATGTTGACTCCACCGCCCTGCATCTTTTGATTGACATGATTGAGAGCTGCGTAGATATCAGCCATGTACGCTAAAATGAGAATGAACTCAGAATTTTTGAAGCAATCTGCATGACAATGTTGGTGCTCTTGCAAAAACAGGGCTAATTCCACATGCACGGCAAAAACACGAATCAGCACCTGTCCCCGGGATAATCACAGAACGTTAAAATGGTACAGAAGTACCTCGAATTCAGAGCCCATTTCTTTACACAGCTCACTGAAGATGCGGTGCCTCAGAGCACTAGTTCGCACATAGTTCACGCATTCCACTATAATTTTTAATAGTTCTGCCAGTTTTGGAGGCAAGGTTTTTGTTGCCAACCCATGCCTGTGCAGAATACAATGCGTAACAATGATGTGTGGTGCATCGGCTTTCACTAGCGCACCAAAACCAGACTTTTTTCCCAGCATGACTGGAGCTCCGTCCGAACAAATTGCAGAAACCATATCCCACGAAAGATTGTTGTCTTTGAAGAAGTCATCCACAAGTTTCTTCACATCGGCTGCATTAGTTGTTGTTGTTGTTGTAAAAAAATGTCCTGTATCACGTCGTCTTTCACATAGAGCACGAATACAGCAAGCTGGCTTAGATTGGAAACGTCTGTGGTCTCGTTGAGTTGAAGGCTGAATTTTGCCGGGCTTGAAATCAGATCTGCAACTACTTGAGCCAAGATGCCTTTGCTCATGTTCTCTATTCTGTCGCTGATGGTGTTATTTGAAAGAGGAATTTGGGATAACCTTTAACTTCAGCCTCTTTTCCCAGCATGATATTCGCCATCTTCAACACAGCTGGTTTTATGAGTGTTTCACCAATGGTGTGTGGTTTTCCCTGTTTTGCGATCAAGTAAGCAACTTTGCACGATGCTGTGAGGATCAGTTTGTTGATGGGTACAAAGCCGAGAACAGGCAGAGTAGCCTTTTCATCGAATCTGGCTCTCTTCACCTTGAATTCAGTGAGCGTTGTGTTCTTGTATTTTCCATCTCCATGCAGCTTATGGAAGTGTTCTCTTAGTTTTGCCGGTGCTCAACTTGGCATTGCAAATCATGCAGTTAGGACGCTGACTCCCATCACGTTCCGTTATACATGTAAATCCATATTGTACATATTCGTCCGACCACTTTCATTTTTTGCTCGACATAAGTAAGTATGAAGGGATTCATTTTTTTTAGAAAGAAATCACAAGATGTACCATCACGACAGTCACAAGTCGACTACTGAGCGTACCAAATTCCCTGCAGCACAGATAGGCCAAGCGATGTAGCGTGATCACCTGCAGCCAACGATGGCCAAGCGAGGTGTGTCATCATGAATTATATGAGTCGGATGTGTGTCTTGACCTCGAACCCAGGTTAAGAACCACTGTGATAGGCTAATTGACATCATTTGAGTCAATTGGAGGTGTACCTGTGGATGTATTCCAAGGCCCACCTTCAATCTCAGTGCTTCTTTGCTTGACATCATGGGAAAATCTAAAGAAATCAGCCAAGACCTCAGAAAAAAATTTGTAGACCTCCACAAGTCTAGTTCATTCTTGGGAGCAAGGAGGCCTACAAACCAGACTCAGTTACACCAGAATGGGCCAACACTCACCCAACTTATTGTGGGAAGCTTGTGGAAGGCTACCTGAAACGTTTGACCCAAGTTAAACAATTTAAAGGCAATTTTACCAAATACTTATTGAGTGTATGTAAACTTTTGTTTGTGAAAAACTGAGTTTAAATGTTTTTGGCTAAGGTGTATGTTAACTTCCGACTTCAAATGTAGCTAGCTAGACTATCTTACCAGTATACATGGATAGATACTTCTCCCTCTCTTTCACAGATGCCATGGTTGCCCTATATTTGAAGTAGTCCTGAGACAGGTGTTTTATACAATAGCCTTCTGTGTGTTCTCTTTACGACTACCTCTGCATATTTCCAATCAAATGACAGAATATTCTCAGTCTCCTTAGCTATCATACTCTAATTCCACCTGAGAGCAACACTTTCGCTTTTTACGGTTTTACTACGTGATATTGTTCAAAAAAGCTGCATTAGAAAGGATTAGCTACACATACCTACCAGCTCATGTTATAGACAGAAGCGTGCTACATGGCAGACAAATCCGAACTCATGTCTCGCCTTGTCCAGCCCTCTCATTATCTCAGCCAATCTTGACTAGTGGGAAGTTTCCTATATATTTTGGTGGCTGAAATTTCACGTTCCAGAAGGTATTTCTGCCCCAAAAAATATTTTGATAAAACAAAAGTTTAGGTTCAAATGGCTCTCCTGTGTAGTGATGCGCGACATACTTCTAGTTTCCTGAAACGAGTCGCAGTATAAATACTGTAGTATTACTTTAGTAAAAACTGGTGTAAATACTATAGTAATTAATTTAGTGTTTTTGCAGATATTACTGTAGTATTTACTATAGTGTTTTTATTTTTATTTTTTGTATTGTTTTTTAAATTATCTTTAACATAGTGGGGCATTATCCTTGGGGAAACCTGATGTAACCTCATTCCTTGGGGTGCAAGGATTGCTGCCAAGAGAATGTGCTGGTTTAAAAATCTTCTCTTCTCTCCTCAGAAAAGATCATAGATAATATTCTGACAGCCACAAAGAGCTATGGTCTGGAAGATGAGCTGGACAGGTATTTCACACCTCTAACTCGGCAACATCAGGGGGCATCTTGGGGTGTTTAAAGGGTCATGCCTGCCTCTCAAGACATTCAGAAACTAACCTGTATGCAAACTCTCAGCTTACTCAGAAATATTCTAGCCTGGTCCCAAATATGTTTTTGCTGATTTGCCAATTTTTGGTCATTGTCATGCCAAAACAACCATATAAATTGGCTAGACAGCACAAACAGATCTGGGACCAGGCAAGAAATATGTTCTACCAATCCCGAAAACATTGCTGATTTTCCAGTGTTCTGTCTTGTTAAGGGCTTGGTTCTTCCCACGACCATTATTTGCTGACCTGATATCATCAACTAAGGAAATTGGGAATGTGTTTAATTTTCCACCTGGAATGTAAAACTCAGTCTTAACACAGGTCACATTCTCTACTACATAATGGTGTCAGGGAACCTGATAGCAATTGCACAACTACACATAATATCAGAATAAATCACTGCAGTACTTGTCATTTTCCTCTCTTCACAAACCTCACAGAAATGTTGTTTTTCTGCTGTTCTTTTCCTGCTCCTCTAGTCTGAGTTGTAAAAAGTGCATAATCATGGGAAATGGTGCTATTCTGACCAACAAGTCTATGGGTGCAAGGATTGACGAGTACAATGTGATTGCAAGGTCAGTTTTAAAAGGCACATCAACTCCAGGGTTCTTAAATAATATTTTCTAGATTCCTTACATCCTCTATCCTCGCCTCCTTCTCAAGAGCACTAGAGGAGAACATCCAACGTTCTGACCTTCTCCAATATGTTTTGAGAAGGAGGCGAAGAGAGTGGATGCGAGGAATTAAGGAAAGACCAATTGAGTAAGAGCCAGTGATTGTGAGAACCATATGTTTATAGATTCCTAGTCCCAGTTGACCTGTGTGTGTTGCAGGTTGAACGAGGCCCCAGTGAGTGGCTATGAGAAAGATGTGGGCTCCCGGACCACTATGCGTATCACCTACCCAGAGGGAGCCATCCAGAAGACTGAACGCTACGAACAGGACTCCCTCTTCGTTCTCTCTGCCTTCAAAACTCTCGACTTCAAATGGCTGCGGTCCATGATCTTTAAAGAGAGGCTGGTAAGTGGTAATCCAGTTCCTACAACGTTAGGTAAAGTTCCAATTGAATCCCAATTCATGGAGAAAACGTTAAAGCCATGTCATGAGAACATCAGGGTTGGGCTCAATTCCAATTTAATTTCAAATTAAATTCTGGAATTCAAGCAGGAAGTGGAGAATTTACTTGGAATTTACTTGTCATATTGTAAAAGAAAATCATCCCTGGAATGGAATTGGAATTCAGACGGTCTGAATTGGAATTGAATTGGAAAATAAAAAAATATTTAAATGGAATTGTTATTTAGAATTTTTTAACTTGAGTTGTATTATAATTGGGCAAATTCCTGTTACTGGAGTTAATGCAATTAGCATTGAAATTGAATGCAAACTATCTTTAAATCAGTTTTCATTGTGAAAATTATCTTCCCCAAACTTGAAACTCAGGCAGTGCTTATGTATGCCAGTTAGGCTCTACAACCCTTGTAAAGCAGATTAACGTGCTTAATTGTAAGACGTTATTTAGCTACTTTAGTTGTTATTCAAACTTTATCAAAACATACAGTACCAGTCAAAAGTTTGGACACCTACTCATTCAAGGGTTTTTCTTTATTTTTACTATTTTCTACATTGTTGGTTGATTTTGGAGGCCAGGTCATCTGATGCAGCACTCCATCACTCTCCTAGTTGGTAAAATAGCCCTTACACAGCCTGGAGGTGTGTTGGGTCATTGTCCTGTTGAAAAACAAATGATAGTCGCACTAAGCGCAAACCAGATGGGATGGCATATCGCTGCAGAATGCTGTGGTAGCCATGCTGGTTAAGTGTGCCTTGAATTCTAAATAAATCACAGACAGTGTCACCAGCAAAGCACCCCCACACCATCACACCTCCTCTGTGCTTCACGGTGGGAACCACACATGCAGAGATTATCCGTTCACCTACTCTGCATCTCACAAAGACACGGCGGTTGGAACCAGAAATCTCAAATTTGGACTCATCAGACCAAAGGACAGTTTTCCACCGATCTAATGTTGATTGCTCGTGTTTCTCGGCCCAAGCAAGTCTCTTCTTCATATTTGTGTACTTTAGTAGTGGTGTTTTTTAAGCAATTCTACCATGAAGGCTTGATTCACGCAGTCTCCTCTGAACAGTTGATGTTGGGATGAGTCTGTAACTTGAACTCTGTGAAGCATGTATTTGAGCTGCAATTTCTGAGCCTGGTAACTCTAATGAACGTATCCTCTGCAGCAGAGGTAACTCTGGGTCTTCTTTTAGTGTGGAGGTCCTCATGAGAGCCAGTTTCATCATAGTGCTTGATAGTTTTGCGACTGCACTTGAAGAAACGTTCAAAGTTCTTGACATTTTCACTATCCACTGAGTTTTTAAACTACAGTAGGGAGTGCGATATGGTTTAATGTGCCAATAATTGCCAGCATCTTAAAGCTAGAATTGGGATCATGTATACTCTGCTAATGACCATAAACATTTTTTTAGGAATTTAGCGAACTTGGAATTTGTGGTAAGTGCATGCTGGCCGCCATCTTTATGCATCTCCACTTTTGAACACTTATGGGAGATTCTGGAGCGGACCCTGAGACAGTGTTTTCCACCACCATCAACAAAACACCAAATCATGGAATTTCTCATAGAAGAATGGTGTCGCATTCCTCTAATAGAGTTCCAGACACTTGTAGAATCTATGTGAAGGGACATTGAAGCTGTTCTGGCCCATGGTGGCCCAATGTCGTATTAATACACTTTATGTTGGTGTTTCATTATTTTGTCACGTACCTGTTTATACCCATCTTTACCACACTGTTTACCACAATTGGCAGGGTAGCCTAGTGGTTAGACCATTGGACTAGTAACCGGAAGGTTGCAAGTTCAAGTACAAATCTGTCGTTCTGCCCCCGAACAGGCAGTTAACCCACTGTTCCTAGGCTGTCATTGAAAATAAGAATTTGTTCTTAACTTACTTGCCTAGTTAAATAAAGGTAAAATAAAAATTGGATATTACTAGATAATAATAGCCTTATAATCTGACTTTGGAACTCCGCACTTGTTGTGACTGGAGAATTCATATTTACTGTCATTATACCATACTGAATTGAATGAAGAATATGTATGTATTTTTTGGGGCCGCCTCAGTCCAAACAATGTAAAAAACTAAATACATTTTTGGGATGGAACACCGTTTTCAGTGTAACCTTAAATGACCACAACAGATATACAACATGTAGAAAAGATAATGTATCTCGATATTTTTATCACCAGAATAAAAGCTAAACAGTCTGGGAGAAATGAAAGTTCCCAAGACAATTAATTTAGCAGTATGTATTTTGTTATAAGAACACATCCTTAGCCATGGCAAATGCATAAAATTGCAGGAAATGAGTGTTAAGATGGCAACATTTTCTCTCAGCTCCATGGCAGAATATGTAGAAACGCAGGAAATTTGCTTTAAACCTGTAACATTTTCTCTACACCTCCAAGATGGGAGCCTCTAAAATGTTCTCCAAAATTCAGCCATCGCAATTGGCCGACCACATCCATTGCCATGCCCCCTTCCACACCCACTAGCTAAGCCACTTTTTGATCCAGAAGAAACCCTGAAATACACTTTCAAGTTTGAGGGAGTTTATTTTCCTGGTACCACTCCACCAGGGCCCTCACCTCCTCCCTGTAGGCTGTCTCATCATTGTTGGTAATTAAGCCTACCACTGTAGTGTCGTCTGCAAACTTGATGATTGAGTTGGAGACGTGCGTAGCCATGCAGTCATGGGTGAACAGGGAGTACAGGAGGGGGCTGAGCACACACCCATGTTGGGCTCCCTGTTGAGGATCAGTGTAGCGGTGGTGTTGTTGCCTGCCTTCACCACCTGGGTCAGCCTGTCAGGAAGTCCAGGATCTAGTTTCACAGGGCAGGGTTCAGAACCAGGGCCCGAGCTTAGTGATTAGCTTGGAGAGCACTATGGTGTTGAAGGCTGAGCTGTAGTCGATGAACAACATTCTTACATAGGTGTTCCTCTTGTCCAGATGGGATAGAGCAGTGTGCAGTGCGATGGTGATTGCGTCATCCGTGGATCTGTTGGGGCAGTATGCCAATTGTAGTGTGTTTAGCATGTCGGGTAAGGTGGAGGTGATATGTTCCTAACTAGCCTCTCAAAGCATGATGACAGAAGTGAGTTCTGCTGGGCGATAGTCATTTAGTTCAGTTAACTTCACTTTCTTGGGTTCAGAAACAATGGTGGACATCTTGAAGCAAGTGGGGACACAGAATGGGATTGGGAGGTGTCATTGTCCTTGTGGAATTTCTCTGTCTTCATTTAAGGGGTATAACTCTAATCCCTGCTTGTAAATCAATGTGAATATAATAATAACCATACAGTACATTTTAATCCAAAGTTTTAGAGCAGCATTCCAATGTTGCTTTTTAGTATAGAGGGCAATGACATTTTAAGGTTGCTTTGTAGAGGGCTGTGACTGACATGGTTTTGGTCTCTGAGAAGAAAAATGTCTAGCTCTGGTTACAGTCACTATGGTCATTGCTTCATGGTTGAATGGGAATAGAACACATACAACACATTCCTACTTTCAAAATAACAGCATACCTTATTCTCCCTTCCTCGCTTCATTCTCCAATCTTTACAGAAGGATGGGTCAGAGTCAAATCAATCCTATAGTATTGTATCTGAAGTTGGCATTAATTGCATGGATATGGACATCTATAGGGGCTCCATAGACAGACTCCCTCCTGTCCTTGTCGATGCTCTGATCACTTAGAGCAGGAGGTGGGTCAGGGTGTGTGGGTTTCAGAGGGTTGGGGGGGGGAGCAGGGCTGGAGGCTGACAGGCTATGGGATTCAGGGGTCTGATGCGCATCAGAGAGCAACAGTATCTCAGATCTGGGCTTTCCTGGCCTGCCCAATGCCCATAGACAGACAGTGAATGGATGGATGATAGGCATATCACTGGGGTGGTCCTGTGAGTCTGGATCACTATTCACACAGTGACAGACAGGTGGGTATTTCTATTTATTGTTGGATCCCCTACTCTTCCTGGGGTGCAGACACATTAGGCATATCATACAATAAAATAAAACAGTATATCATATAACATCATTACACAAATACATACAGTGCATTCGGAAAGTATTCAAACCCATTGACTTTTTCAACATTTTGATAAATAACATCCTTATTGTAAAAAGTATTAAATCGTTTTTTCCCCTCATCAATCTACACACAATATCCCATAATGACAAAGGTTAACAGGTTTTTAGAAATGTTTGGAAATGTATTTAAAAAAATGTTTTAAATACCTTATTTACATAAGTATTCAGACCCTTTGCTATGAGACTTGAAATTTAGCTCAGGTGCATCCTGTTACCATTGATCTACAACTTGATTGGAGTCAAATCAAACTTTATGTCACATGCGCCGAATACAACATGTGTAGACCTTACCGTGAAATGCTTACTTACAAGCCCATAACCAACAGTGGAGTTCAAGAAAGACTAAAAAATATTTACCAAATAGACTAAAGTAAAAAAGATCAAAAAGTAACAATAAAATAACAATAACGAGGCTACATATAGGGGGTACCGGTACCGAGTCAATGTGTGTGGGTACAGGTTAGATGAGGTAATTTGTACATATAGGTAGGGGTGAAGTGACTATGCATAGATAATAAACAGTGAGTAGCAGCAGTGTAAAAAACAAATGGGAGTGGTGTCAATGTAAATAGTCCAGTGGCCATTTTATTTATTTAGTCTTATGGTATGGGGGTAGAAGCTGTTAAAGGGTGGTATACTCCTCAATGCCATTGGATGAATCCCGGAACATATTCCTGTCTGTGCTAGCAAAACAGTCCTGTAGCAGAGCATTCCCGTCATCTAACCACTTCATATTTAGCGAGTCACTGGTACTTCCTGCTTTTGTTTTTGCTTTTAAGCAGGAATCAGGAGGATAGAATTATGGTCAGATTTGCCAAATGGAGGGCGAGGAAGAGCTTTGTATGAATCTCTGTGTTTGGAGTGAATGTGGTCTTGAGTTTTTTTCCCTCTGGCTGCACATGTGACATGCTGGTAGAAATGAGGTAAAACGGTTTTAAGTTTGCCTTCATTAAAGTCCCCGGCCACTAGGAGCGCCGCTTCTGGATGAGCATTTTCTTGTTTGCTTATGGCCTTATAGAGTTGGTTGAGTGCGGTCTTAGTGCCAGCATCAGTTTTTGGAGGTAAATAGATACAGTAGTTATGAATAATATAGATGAGAACTCTCTTGGTAGATAGTGTGGACTACAGCTTATCATAAGGTACTCTACCTCAGGCGAGCAATACCTCGAGACTTCTTTAATATTAGAGATCACGCACCAGCTATTATTGACAAATAGACACACACCCCCACCCCTCGTCTTACCAGACGTTGCGTCTCTGTTCTGGTGGTGCATGGAAAATCCCGCCAGCTCCATTTTATCTGTGTCGTCGTTCAGCCATGACTCTGTGAAACATACGTTTTTCACCGATTTTTTTAATGTCCTGTTGGTAGGATTATCTTGATCGTAGTTAGTCGGTTTTATCTTCCAATGATTGCACGTTGGCCAATCGAACGGATGGCAGTGGGAGTTTACTCGCTCGCCTACGAATTTTCAGAAGGCAGCCCGACCTCCGCCCCCTTTTTCTCTGTATTTCCTTCACTGAAATCACAGGGATTTCGGTCTGTTCCCGGGAAAGCACTATATCCTTCGCATCAGGCTTGTCGGACTCATTAAAGGAAAAAGCTTCTTCCAGGTCGAGGTGAGTAATCGCTGTTCTGATACACCTGAAACCCCACCTCTTCAAGGAATACCTAGGATAGGATAAGTAATCCTTCTCACCCCCCCCCCCCTTAAATGATTTAGATGCACTATTGTAAGTGGCTGTTCCACTGGATGTCAGAAGGTGAATTCACCAATTTGTAAGTCGCTCTGGATAAGAGCGTCTGCTAAATGACTTAAATGTAAATGTAAATGATGTCCAGAAGTCCTTTTCGGTCATAAAAGACGATAGCAGCAACATTATGTACAAAATAAGTAAAGAAATATGGGACAAACAACGCAAAAAAAAACTAACAAAATAGCACAGTTGGTTAGGAGCACGTAAATCATCAGCCATCTTCTCCGACGCCATTTTCGTTCTGACTGTAATAAGAGCGATGTTGATTGCTTTTGCCGATCACTCATCATCTTCAACCATCAGTGAGTCGATGGCTTGAACAGTCTTGCTGGAAATAGAATACAATGTAAAAATGTGCAGCGTACAGTAAAGACCAGCAGGTGATTTATTTAAGCATTATTTTGGTCAACTAACCATTTCAGCACCGTTTCATACTGCTTTGAGACAAGCTTGGGGACTGGTCTTGATAAATCAATTATATTTTTATTTTCACGGAATTTCAGTTTGGGTATTGGTTAGCCTACAATTAGGGTGTGGAAATGTTAGGATTATCTCCCTTTAGTAGCCTTCTCCTGACCGGTCATGTTGTACAGCGACATATTTTCCTAATGGAAACTCTGAGGGTTTCGTTTATAATTTTTCTTGGAATAGGAACAACATATTATGAATCAAATTAAGCTCCATTTCTTAAAATCAATTCCATATACTATGTTCTTACAAAAAAGTGTTTAAATTCTCTAGTACAGCCAATATTAAAAACTGTCAAATGCTTCTCAAAGATGCCCTCTGGTGGTCAAATTAGCACTAACTATCATTAATTGCAACAATGGCTGACACTTAAATAACGTGCCATAGAATTATGCGGCAGTCCGCAAGCTGTGCTGCAGTACGACGCAACTTTTAAAAGAACTGCTGTATAAGCACGAATGTTCCAAAATGCAATTTAGCGGGAAGACACTATTCTCAAAAGTAATCGCAAATGCAATTATGCATATAATGCTTAATTATTAGGCTCTACACCAGTTGTAAAGCAGATTATGTGCTTAATCTTAAGTTATTTGGCCACTTTAGTTGTGATATATAGTTGCGAGTATGATTTGAATTCGCAGCAAAAAGGCATGCGCTGTTTCTTGCCTTAAGCTGGGCATCATACACAAGTGATAATATATCATTCACAAGTTATAGTTATAATTTTGCACGCCCAATTTTTCAGTTTTTGATTTGTTAATAAAGTTTGAAATATCCAATAAATGTCGTTGCACTTCATGATTGTGTCCCACTTGTTGTTGATTCTTTACAAAAAAATACAGTTTCATATCTTTATGTTTGAAGCCTGAAATGTGGCAAAAGGTCGCAAAGTTCAAGGGGGCCGAATACTTTCGCAAGGCACTGTAACTAACACTGCAATACAGCCCATGAAGTAGTGGCCTTCACTAAAGACATTCATTTCAAAATGTATTTATCCCAAGTACTTATGCAAAGCATTTATAGTGCAAGTTGTGGTTGTATGTCCTCAGTTCAGACAAGATGGCGCCGACAGACACGGTCACCCTGTTTCTATCTCCCTGGCAACTTTGCAGTATTTCGCTTTATTGGTGTTATGACTTACATTATTTTCTCCGAAAGTTTCTAGTATCATTTCCTACAACCGAAAAATAACTTTTGAACATTTGATCGGCGGTCACTCACCAGACATTTGACGAGAAATTACTTCCCTAACCTGGATCTTTTGTTTGGATTTCCAGAGGCAGCCCCATTCATCCCAGACGCTCCACCAGAGGGAGGAGTTCTAGTCAGGCTGCGAGCAAACCATCCACCGCTTCCGAGTATATTACTCGCTAAAACATTCAGCCCCCTGGACAATAAAGTAGATGAGCTCAGGGCTAGGATCTCCTTTCAGTGAGACATTAGTTACTGTAACATGCTCTGTTTTACGGAATCAAGACTCTCTCCGTATATATTGTCCCCATCCATACAGCCAACAATGTTCTCTTTACATTGCGCTGACAGGAAGAAAGAACTCTTTGGAAAAAACTAAGGTGGGAGGTATGTCTCATGATTAACATATCATGGTGTGATTGTGGTAATGTACAGGAATTCAAGTCCTTTTGTTTTCCCGATCTGGAATAACTCACCATCAAATGCAGACAACATTAACTCCCAAGATCATTTTCTTTGTCTATTGTCACTGCCCTGTATATTTCTCCCCCAAGCCGACACCGCAATGGCTCATGAGGAACTACACTGGACTTTGTGCAAACTGGAAACTACATATCCTGAGGCCGCATTATTGTAGCTGGGGTCTTTAATAAAGGAAATCTGAGGCAAACGCTCCCGAAAATCTACCAACACATCTCCCGTGCTACACATTGTTACTCTCCCTTCTGGGAAGGCTACAAGACCCTTGCCTGCTCCACCCTTCGGCAAATCAGATCACACCTCCACCTTACCCAACTTTCTTGACCAACTACAATTTGTATACCGACCCAACAGATCCACAGATAGGGCTGTTACGGTGACCATATTACAGCCACACCGGCAGTCACTAGTCATGACCTCAGTAATATTCCACAGGACCGTTTAGTCACCGTAACGAGGCTTCTCTTAACTCTGATGCTCCTGATGGTCATTAGTAGCCTACCAAGCTTGCTAACTGCCTGGTACTCAGCACTCTATTGTCCCTCTAACCACTCTGACATCAATGCAAATGTGATCAAAAATCAAATCATGTTGAGCAACATTTCTATAGCCTATGCAATTACGTGAGAAAGCAGTTTTGATGGCATCTATTAAAAAGAGGAGGATCCCATCAGTTTTCTATAGGCTAGGCATACTTTCTGGATATTAAACACTTTGCTTCTCTTTACAACAGCAGTATAGCCTACCTGGCTGTCATGAACATTAACCATGGGAAAAGTGTCCTCCATTCGCTATTTGCATAGATTACATGTTTTTTTCCCCCTGTCCCTGTTTCGAGACAGTTGCGGGATAATGATCCATTCTAAATCAAATCAAATTTCACACATATTATTTACAGAAGGAAACACAGATGATACAAAGCCTGTACTGTGAGGTGTTCTTTACTTGCTTTTTATAAACTCATAGCCCATAAAAGGAACCCCATGTGACTAAGCCGGTCTGAGGTTATCTGGAACACCTCTGTGAAGTATATACAGCATGCTTAGTGCAGTAGAGTGGCCTCCCCAGAGAAAAATAAGCCCTGATTTCCTGGACCTCCTCCCACCACAGTAGGCTAGGTTACGACCTGGAACGTTTGGGCTCTCCTCCCTGCCCATCAGACCTAGCTTGGGATCTTGCTACAGGACCTGGAACTCTGTCTGTGTGACTGACATGTGACAGGTTCAACATAACAAAAACGTTGGGTATATTCTGTTGACGATGGCATGTTGAATCTGAACAAGACCATGGACAATATACTTCATCATAAATCAAATAAAGGCAATACTCAATAGTAAGTGTCATCTTAATATAATAATAATATAATATATCCCATTTAGCAGACGCTTTTGTCCAAAGCGACTTACAAGTCGGCTGGGGCCAATACTTTTACATATGGGTGGCCCCAGCGGGAATCGAACCCACGACGCTTGGCGTTGCAAGCGCCATGCTCTACCGACTGAGCCACACTTTTCACCCTCTGAACAACCAGGTGAAACCTGAGACCATATGTTTTTGGTTTACCTAGGGGAGTGGGGACTGTGTCCCTGGTCCTGGCTTTATGTGTCCCTTGCTGTGATGTTGTTGCCCCATTAGAATCAGAAAAGCTCTTTATTCAGAACTGGTCTGACAGAGAGGTGGGTTGTGTCTGGGCTTGTCCTGGGCACACAGCCAAACCACCTCAAAGCCACTTGGCCATATTTTAGTCACTCTTTATTTGGAAATATCAAAAGGAAGCACTCTGGTTTATTTGTACAGGTGACGTGTGTTAAAATTCACTGACCAACTGCTAAGCATCAGCTCTCACTTTGCCAGTTTCTCAGCTGAAGAGAAGAATGTATGACTAATCATGAGGCAGAAGAACATGAGAAGCAGACCTTGTTTCAAATATGAAACTGAAATAATTTAAAATACATCGTCTGTGTTTGATTTTGCTTGGCTGACTTAATGAACCAATAGAATAGTCCCAAAATGTCAAATCTTGCCCATCTGGCATTCCAAGTAGGCTAAAGCAAAAGCTCAAAGTATTTGAAATTATTTAAATTAGTATTTGAACCCAGGTCGGATGAGAAGAGATGTTGAGGTGCTCTGGGCTGGCTGAGCTCCCTTGTAATTGATGGTCAAGTCTAGAAGCTGGATGACTTGTGCTGTTGGAGATCACCAATAGAGAGACATCACATTGTTATAGCAAGTGGTAAATGTATTACAGATGTCTTAATTTGTTTTTACCATTTTTAATGCTATTATTCAAACGAACCTTTCTTCCACTTTCTCTCGCTCTCTCTCTCTCCCTCCCTCTCTCATTCTCTCTCACTCTCTCTCACGTAGCATAGTACAGATGGGTTCTGGAAGTCTGTGGCCCATCATGTCCCCAGGGAGCCCAGTGAGATGAGGATCCTCAACCCTTACTTCATCCAGGAGGCTGCCTTCAGGTTCATTGGCCTGCCACACAACAAGGGACAGATGGGGAGAGGGGTGAGAGACTGGGAAACTAACTGATCGAAACATAATGCCATCAACCGCAATAATCAGGCCCTGATTTTATACAGCTAACAACTAGTCATTTACATAAATAGCTTGCAGAATATGTGTTACCAGGATACTCAAGGTAGTTAAATTACATTCTAAGAAATTAAATATAAAGAAAAAAAAACCTCAGCTGTTTCACACATAAGCATGTGTTAATGGCTGGGCTGGGCTGCACTGGTTCATGTTCTCTCCTTGTCTGTGTGTCTGCTCCTATCAGGACAGGTCAGCCCTGACACACAGCAGACCAGGTCAGCTCGAACATACTACCCTAACACACTGTAGACACACAGCTGACCCTCCAGGTGCCCGATAGTAGTAGCTTTTAGTAACATCCTCGTAATACTGTTTTTATTTATTTACTTTTCTGCTCTTTTGCACACCAATATCTCTACCTGTACATGACCATCTGATCATTTATCACTCCAGTGCTAATCTGCAAAATTTTAATTATTCGCCTACCTCCTCATGCCTTTTGCACACAATGTATATAGACTCCCCTTTTTTGTACTGTGTTATTGACTTGTTAATTGTTTACTCCATGTGTAACTCTGTGTTGTCTGTTCACACTGCTAAGCTTTATCTTGGCCAGGTCGCAGTTGCAAATGAGAACTTGTTCTCAACTAGCCTACCTGGTTAAATAAAGGTGAAATAAAAAAATAAAATAAAAAAATAAATGTCCACACCTAGTAGACCTGGGATGGAGATGTGGAGGCTAGAGTTGGTTGGCCCTTCTTATCAATCAGTAGCTTTGCCATAGCGTCTAAAGAAGATGCGCTTCCCTGTTGCAACATCCACACCTATATAGGCATGGCTCCGAGCCATGGAGGGAGCAAGGACTGTAGGCCTCGATTCGTCAAAGGCATGGACTACAAGGCGCCAAAACCGTTCCACTGGGATGCTGGCCCATGTTGACTCCAATGCCTACAACAGTTGTGTCTAATTTGGCTGGATGTCCTTTGGGTGGTGGACCATTCTTGATACACACGGGAAACTGTTGAGCGTGAAAAACTCAGCAGCGTATTGATATTTGTGCAATGATCTCAATATGAATTAAACACATCAATAGTACAATAAACTTAGATATCGGCCATATATGTTATGAACTTGAGTGAAGACCCAAAAGCGGTTTTAACAGAAAACAGAGTTCTTTAATGAAAATACAGGAATGGCATAAATCCTCTTCCAACGTTGTCAGCGGAACAAAAAGAACGTTAGTATAGTGCAGGATGCTCCTGCCAGGCAGACTCCGACAGGACAGGACAAGGTGGAAGCAAACGAGACGACAGCTTGCTTCTGGCATCAAAAAACACAAAAAAGAATCAGACACTGAAAGTAGCAGGAACAGAGAAAGAAATAGAGACCTAATCAGAGGGGGAAGAGAGAACAGGTGTGAAAGAGTGAATGAGCTAGTTAGAGGAGATGTAGAACAGCTGAAGAATGAGAGACAGAGAAGGTAACCTAAAAAGACCAGCAGAGAGAGAGAATGAAGAGAAAGGACAGGAACAGACATAACAAGACATGACAGTACCCCCCCCACTCACCGAGCGCCTCCTGGCGCACTCGAGGAGGAAACCTGGCGGCAACGGAGGAAATCATCGATCAGCGAACGGTCCAGCACGTCCCGAGAGGGAACCCAACTCCTCTCCTCAGGACCGTACCCCTCCCAATCCACTAGGTACTGATGACCACGGCCCCGAGGGCGCATGTCCAAAATCTTACGAACCCTGTAGATGGGTGCGCCCTCGACAAGGATGGGGGGGGAGGGACGAGCGGGGGCGCGAAGAACGGGCTTAACACAGGAGACATGGAAGACCGGGTGAACGCGACGAAGATAGCGGGAGAAGAAGTCGCACTGCGACAGGATTAATGACCTGGGAAATACGGAACGGACCAATGAACCGCGGGGCCAACTTGCGAGAAGCTGTCTTAAGGGGAAGGTTCTGAGTGGAGAGCCATACTCTCTGACCGCAACAATATCTAGGACTCTTGGTCCTACGCTTATTAGCGGCCCTCACAGTCTGCGCCCTATTACGGCAAAGTGCCGACCTGACCCCCTTCCAGGTGCGCTCGCAACGCTGGACAAAAGCCTGAGCGGAGGGGACGCAGGACTCGGCGAGCTGAGATGAGAACAGCGGAGGCTGGTACCCGAGGCTACACTGAAAAGGGGATAGACCGGTAGCAGACGAGGGAAGCGAGTTGTGGGCGACTCTGCCCAGGGGAGCTGTTCTGACCAAGACGCAGGGTTACGAAAAGAAAGACTGCGTAAAATGCGACCAACAGTCTGATTGGCCCGTTCGGCTTGACCGTTAGACTGGGGATGAAAGCCGGACGAGAGACTGACGGAAGCCCCAATCAAACGGCAAAACTCCCTCCAAAATTGAGACGTGAACTGCGGGCCTCTGTCGGAAACGACGTCAGACGGAAGGCCATGAATTCGGAAAACATTCTCGATAATGATCTGAGCCGTCTCCTTAGCAGAAGGGAGCTTATCGAGAGGAATGAAATGAGCCGCCTTAGAGAATCTATCGACAACCGTAAGAATAACTGTCTTCCCGCTGATGAAGGCAGTCCGGTGATAAAATCTAAAGCGATGTGAGACCACGGTCGAGAGGGAATGGGAAGCGGTCTGAGACGGCCGGCAGGAGGAGAGTTCCCAGATTTAGTCTGCGCGCAGACCGAACAAGCGGCGACAAATCGACGCGCGTCACGTTCCCGAGTGGGCCACCAGAAACGCTG
Organism: Oncorhynchus masou masou; assembly: GCF_036934945.1. NCBI lineage: Eukaryota > Metazoa > Chordata > Actinopteri > Salmoniformes > Salmonidae > Oncorhynchus > Oncorhynchus masou. Next base: position 40,346,737 of record NC_088226.1, on the reverse strand, counting down.
GCGAATGGAAGCGAGCGTACCCCGAACGCCGGGGTGGCCGGCTAACTTGGCAGAGTGGGCCCACTGAAGAACGGCCGGACGAGTAGGAACGGGAACGAACAGAAGGTTCCTAGGACAAGCTCGCGGCGACGGAGTGTGAGCGAGTGCTTGCTTTACCTGCCTCTCAATTCCCCAGACAGTCAACCCGACAACACGCCCCTCAGGGAGAATCCCATCGGGGTCGGTGGAGACCTCAGAAGAACTGAAGAGACGAGATAAAGCATCAGGTTTGGTGTTTTTGAGCCCGGACGATAAGAAATAACAAACTCGAAACGAGCGAAAAACAGAGCCCAACGAGCCTGACGCGCATTAAGTCGTTTGGCTGAACGGATGTACTCAAGGTTCCTATGGTCAGTCCAAACGACAAAAGGAACGGTCGCCCCCTCCAAACACTGTCGCCATTCGCCTAGGGCTAAGCGGATGGCGAGCAGTTCGCGATTACCAACATCATAGTTACGTTCTGACGGCGATAAGCGATGAGAGAAAAACGCGCAAGGATGGACCTTGCCGTCAGAGAGAGAGCGCTGAGAAAGAATGACTCCCACGCCCACCTCTGACGCGTCAACCTCAACAACAAACTGTCTAGAGATGTCAGGTGTAACAAGAATAGGTGCGGATGTAAAACGATTCTTAAGAAGATCAAAAGCTCCCTGGGCGGAAACGGACCACTTAAAGCACGTCTTAACAGAAGTAAGGGCTGTGAGAGGAGCTGCCACCTGACCGAAATTACGGATGAAACGACGGTAGAAATTAGCGAAGCCCAGAAAGCGCTGCAGCTCGACGCGTGACTTAGGAACGGGCCAATCAATGACAGCCTGGACCTTAGCGGGATCCATCTTAATGCCCTCAGCGGAAATAACGGAACCGAGAAAAGGGACAGAGGCGGCATGAAAAGTGCACTTCTCAGCCTTCACATAAAGACAGTTCTCCAAAAGGCGCTGGAGGATGACGCACGTGCTGAACATGAATCGAGAGAGACGGTGAAAAAATCAGGATATCGTCCATGTAAACGAAAACAAAAATGTTCAGCATGTCTCTCAGGACGTCGTTAACTAGTGCCTGAAAGACAGCTGGAGCGTTAACGAGGCCGAAAGGAAGAACCCGGTATTCAAAGTGCCCTAACGGAGTGTTAAACGCCGTCTTCCACTCGTCCCCCTCCCTGATGCGCACGAGATGGTAGGCGTTACGAAGGTCCAATTTGGTGAAAAACCTGGCTCCCTGCAGGATCTCGAAGGCTGAAGACATAAGAGGAAGCGGATAACGATTCTTAACTGTTATGTCATTCAGCCCTCGATAATCACGCATGGGCGCAGGGACCCGTTCTTCTTCTGAACAAAAAAAAACCCCGCTCCGGCGGGGGAGGAGGAGGAGACTATGGTACCGGCGTCGAGCGAAACCGACAAATAATCCTCGAGAGCCTTACGTTCGGGAGCCGACAGAGAGTATAATCTACCCCGGGGGAGTAGTTCCCGGAAGGAGATCAATACTACAGTCATACGACCGGTGTGGAGGGAGAGAAGTGGCCCTGGAACGACTGAACACCGTGCGCAGATCGTGATACTCCTCCGGCACCCCTGTCAAATCGCCAGGCTCCTCCTGTGAAGAAGAGACAGAGGAAACAGGAGGGATAGCAGACATTAAACAGGTTACATGACAAGAAACATTCCAGGATAGGATAGTATTACTAGACCAATTAATAGAAGGGTTATGGCGCACTAGCCAGGGATGACCCAAAACAACAGGTGTAAAAGGTGAACGAAAAATTAAAAAAGAAATGGTTTCGCTATGATTACCAGAGACAGTGAGGGTTAAAGGCAGCGTCTCACGCTGAATCTTGGGGAGAGAACTACCATCTAAAGCGAACAAGGCCCTGGGCTCCCTAACTGTCTGAGAGGAATGTCATGTTCCCGAGCCCAGGTCTCGTCCATAAAACAGCCCTCCGCCCCAGAGTCTATCAAGGCACTGCAGGAAGCAGATGAACCGGGCCAGCGGAGATGGACCGGAAAGGTAGTGCGTGATCCAGAAGGAGAGGCCTGAGTAGTTGCGCTCACCAGTAACCCTCCTCTTACTGATGAGCTCTGGCTTTTACTGGACATGAGGTGACAAAATGACCAGCGGAGCCGCAGTAGAGACAGAGGCGATTGGTGATTCTCCGTTCCCTCTCCTTGGCCGAGATGCGAATACCCCCAGCTGCATAGGCTCAGCATCCGAGCCGGCGGAGGAGGGTGGCAGTGATGCGGCAGGTGGCAGTGATGTGGAGAGGGAGCAACGGAGAACGTGAGCTCCTTTCCACGAGCTCGGCGACGAAGATCAAACCGTCGCTCTATTCGAATAGCGAGAGCTATTAAGGAGTCCAGACTGGAAGGATCCTCCCGGGAGAGGATCTCATCCTTAACCTCGACGTGGAGACCCTCCAGAAAACGAGCGAGCAAAGCCGGCTCGTTCCAGTCACTAGAGGCAGCGAGAGTGCGAAACTCAATAGAATAATCCGTTATGGATCTATTCCCCTGACATAGGGAAGACAGGGCCCTGGAAGCCTCCTCGCCAAAAACAGAACGGTCAAAAACCCGTATCATCTCCTCCTTAAAGTCCTGATACTGGTTAATACACTCAGCCCTCGCCTCCCAGACTGCCGTGCCCCACTCACGCGCCCGTCCGGTAAGGAGAGAAATGACGTAGGCGATGCGGGCTGCGCTCCTGGAGTAAGTGTTGGGCTGGAGAGAGAACACCACATCACACTGAGTGAGGAATGAGCGGCACTCAGTGGGCTCCCCAGAGTAACACGGCGGGTTGTTGATCCTGGGCTCCGGAGACTCGGAAACCCTGGAAGTGGGCGGTGGATCGAGGTGGAGTTGGTGAACCTGTCTTGTGAGGTCGGAGACTTGACGGCCAGGGTCTCAACGGCATGTTGAGCAGCAGACAATTCCTCCTCGTGTCTGCCTAGCATCGCTCCCTGGATCTCCACGGCGGAGTGAAAAGGGTCCGGAGCCGCTGGGTCCATTCTTGGTCTGATTCTTCTGTTATGAACTTGAGTGAAGACCCAAAAGCGGTTTTAACAGAAAACAGAGTTCTTTAATGAAAATACAGGAATGGCATAAATCCTCTTCCAACGTTGTCAGCGGAACAAAAAGAACGTTAGTATAGTGCAGGATGCTCCTGCCAGGCAGACTCCGACAGGACAGGACAAGGTGGAAGCAAACGAGACGACAGCTTGCTTCTGGCATCAAAAACACAAACAAGAATCAGACACTGAAAGTAGCAGGAACAGAGAAAGAAATAGAGACCTAATCAGAGGGGGAAGAGAGAACAGGTGTGAAAGAGTGAATGAGCTAGTTAGAGGAGATGTAGAACAGCTGAAGAATGAGAGACAGAGAAGGTAACCTAAAAAGACCAGCAGAGAGAGAGAATGAAGAGAAAGGACAGGAACAGACATAACAAGACATGACAATATATCCTGCCTATAGTTTACTAGGGTCCACCCAACTATCTTAATCTGAGGATCTCTCAGATTTCAATGTTCAAAATTCAATAGCAATACAATAACATGAATGCACAGAAAAACACAAACCAATTCACAAATACTGACTTAAACGACCATGAGATGGAATCAAATGTGAGTGACTGTGCCTATCAATAAACACTGTAAGATGTTTAAGTGTAGCATGTGTTTATAACAATCCCACTGCAATTTATGAAGCAATGATGTCTTGCAAGAAAAATCCTACCACACCGTAGTATGGCAGTGCAAAATCAGTGATCTCCAAGGAAAATACATATTTGCATGCAAATCTTCTTATATCCGGTCTATTCAAAAAGTGGTCAGATGAAGCAGATGCCAAACTACAGGACTGTTTTGCTATCAGAGACTGGAACATGTTTCGGGATTCTTCCGATGACATTGAGGAATACACCACATCAGTCACTGGCTTTATCAGTAAGTACGTCGAGGACGTCTCCACAGTGACTGTACGTACATACCCCAACCAGAAGCCATGGATTACAGGCAACATTCGCAATGAGCTAAAGGGTAGAGCTGCCGCTTTCAAGGTGCGGGACTCTAACCCGGAAGCTTACAAGAAATCCCGCTATGCCCAACAACGAACCATCAAACAGGCAAAGCGTAAATCCAGGGCTAAGATTGAATCATATTACACCGGCTCCAATGCTCGTCGGATGTGGCAGGGCTTACAAACTATTACAGACTACAAAGGGAAGCACAGCCGCGAGCTGCCCAGTAACACGAGCCTACCAGACGAGCTAAATCACTTCTATGCTCGCTTCGAGGCAAGCAACACTGAGGCATGCATGAGAGCATCAGCTGTTCCGGATGACTGTGTGATGACGCTCGCCGTTGCTGACGTGAGTGAGACCGTAAAACAGGTTAACATACACAAGGCTGTGGGGCCAGACGGATTACCAGGACATGTGGTCCGGGCATGTGCTGACCAACTGGCAGGTATCTTCACTGACATTTTCAACATGTCCCTGATTGAGTCTGTAATACCAACATGTTTCAAGCAGACCACTAGAGTCCCTGTGCCCAAGAACACAAAGGCATCCTGCCTAAATTACTTCAGACCCGTAGCACTCACGTCCGTAGCCATGAAGTGCTTTGAAAGGCTGGTAATGTGTCACGCCCTGACCATAGACAGCTTTTCATTCTCTATGTTGGTTAGGTCGGGGTGTGACTAGGGTGGGTCATCTCAGTGATTTTTATTTCTATGTTGGCCTGGTATGGTGGAATTCTACGCATGCTGCGCCTTGTCCAATCATTATGACAAACGTGACATAATGGCTCACATCAACACCATTATCCCAGAAACCCTAGACCCACTCCAATTTGCATACCTCCCAAACAGATCCACAGATGATGCAATCTCTATTGCACTCCACACTGCCCTTTCCCACCTGGACAAAAGGAACACCTATGTGAAAATGCTATTCATTGACTACAGCTCAGCATTCAATACCATAGTACCCTCAAAGCTCATCACTAAGCTAAGCAACCTGGGACTAAACCTATCCCTCAACGTAACCAAGACTAAGGAGATGAGTGTGGACTACAGGAAAAGGAGCACCGAGCATGCCCCCATTCTCATCTACGGGGCTGTAGAGGAGCAGGTTGAGAGCTTCAAGTTCCTTGGTGTCCACATCAACAACAAACTAGAATGATCCAAACACACCAAGACAGTCGTGAAGAGGGCATGACAAAGCCTATTCCCCCTCAGGAATCTAAAATGATTTGGCATGGGTCCTGAGTTCCTCAAAAGGTTCTACAGCTGCACCATCGAGAGTATCCTGACCGGTTGCATCATTGCCTGGTACGGCAATATCTCGGCCTCTGACCGCAAGGCATAGTCACTTTAACTATACATTCATGTACATACTACCTCAATTGGCCCGACCAAACAGTGCTCCTGCACATTGGCTAACCGAGCTATCTGCATTGTGTCCCACCACCCGCTAACCCCTCTTTTTACTCTACTGCTACTCTCTCTTCATCATATATGCATAGTCACTTTAACCATACATTTACATTTAAGTCATTTAGCAGACGCTCTTATCCAGAGCGACTTACAAATTGGTGAATTCACCTTCTGACATCCAGTGGAACAGCCACTTTACAATAGTGCATCTAAATCATTAAGGGGGGGGGTGAGAAGGATTACTTATCCTATCCTAGGTATTCCTTGAAGAGGTGGGGTTTCAGGTGTCTCCGGAAGGTGGTGATTGACTCCGCTGTCCTGGCGTCGTGAGGGAGTTTGTTCCACCATTGGGGGGCCAGAGCAGCGAACAGTTTTGACTGGGCTGAGCGGGAACTGTACTTCCTCAATGGTAGGGAGGCGAGCAGGCCAGAGGTGGATGAACGCAGTGCCCTTGCTTGGGTGTAGGGCCTGATCAGAGCCTGGAGGTACTGCGGTGCCGTTCCCCTCACAGTTCCGTAGGCAAGCACCATGGTCTTGTAGCGGATGCGAGCTTCAACTGGAAGCCAGTGGAGAGAGCGGAGGAGCGGGGTGACGTGAGAGAACTTGGGAAGGTTGAACACCAGACGGGCTGCGGCGTTCTGGATGAGTTGTAGGGGTTTAATGGCACAGGCAGGGAGCCCAGCCAACAGCGAGTTGCAGTAATCCAGACGGGAGATGACAAGTGCCTGGATTAGGACCTGCGCCGCTTCCTGTGTGAGGCAGGGTCGTACTCTGCGGATGTTGTAGAGCATGAACCTACAGGAACGGGCCACCGCCATGATGTTGGTTGAGAACGACAGGGTGTTGTCCAGGATCACGCCAAGGTTCTTAGCGCTCTGGGAGGAGGACACAATGGAGTTGTCAACCGTGATGGCGAGATCATGGAACGGGCAGTCCTTCCCCGGGAGGAAGAGCAGCTCCGTCTTGCCGAGGTTCAGCTTGAGGTGGTGATCCGTCATCCACACTGATATGTCTGCCAGACATGCAGAGATGCGATTCGCCACCTGGTCATCAGAAGGGGAAAGGAGAAGATTAATTGTGTGTCGTCTGCATAGCAATGATAGGAGAGACCATGTGAGGTTATGACAGAGCCAAGTGACTTGGTGTATAGCGAGAATAGGAGAGGGCCTAGAACAGAGCCCTGGGGGACACCAGTGGTGAGAGCGCGTGGCGAGGAGACAGATTCTCGCCACGCCACCTGGTAGGAGCGACCTGTCAGGTAGGACGCAATCCAAGCGTGGGCCGCGCCGGAGATGCCCAACTCGGAGAGGGTGGAGAGGAGGATCTGATGGTTCACAGTATCGAAGGCAGCCGATAGGTCTAGAAGGATAAGAGCAGAGGAGAGAGAGTTAGCTTTAGCAGTGCGGAGCGCCTCCGTGATGCAGAGAAGAGCAGTCTCAGTTGAATGACTAGTCTTGTAACCTGACTGATTTGGATCAAGAAGGTCATTCTGAGAGAGATAGCGGGAGAGCTGGCCAAGGACGGCACGTTCAAGAGTTTTGGAGAGAAAAGAAAGAAGGGATACTGGTCTGTAGTTGTTGACATCGGAGGGATCGAGTGAAGGTTTTTTCAGAAGGGGTGCAACTCTCGCTCTCTTGAAGACGGAAGGGACGTAGCCAGCGGTCAGGGATGAGTTGATGAGCGAGGTGAGGTAAGGGAGAAGGTCCCCGGAAATGGTCTGGAGAAGAGAGGAGGGGATAGGGTCAAGCGGGCAGGTTGTTGGGCGGCCGGCCGTCACAAGAAGCGAGATTTCATCTGGAGAGAGAGGGGAGAAAGAGGTCAGAGCACAGGGTAGGGCAGTGTGAGCAGAACCAGCGGTGTCGTTTGACTTAGCAAACGAGGATCGGATGTCGTCGACCTTCTTTTCAAAATGGTTGACGAAGTCATCTGCAGAGAGGGAGGAGGGGGGGGGGGGGGAGGAGGATTCAGGAGGGAGGAGAAGGTGGCAAAGAGCTTCCTAGGGTTAGAGGCAGATGCTTGGAATTTAGAGTGGTAGAAAGTGGCTTTAGCAGCAGAGACAGAGGAGGAAAATGTAGAGAGGAGGGAGTGAAAGGATGCCAGGTCCGCAGGGGAGGCGAGTTTTCCTCCATTTCCGCTCGGCTGCCCGGAGCTCTGTTCTGTGAGCTCGCAATGAGTCATCGAGCCACGGAGCGGGAGGGGAGGACCGAGCCGGCCTGGAGGATAGGGGACATAGAGAGTCAAAGGATGCAGAAAGGGAAGAGAGGAGGGTTGAGGAGGCAGAATCAGGAGAAAGGTTGGAGAAGGTATGAGCAGAGGGAAGAGATGATAGGATGGAAGAGGAGAGAGTAGCGGGGGAGAGAGAGCGAAGGTTGGGACGGCGCGATACCATCCGAGTAGGGGCAGTGTGGGAAGTGTTGGATGAGAGCGAGAGGGAAAAGGATACAAGGTAGTGGTCGGAGACTTGGAGGGGAGTTGCAATGAGGTTAGTGGAAGAACAGCATCTAGTAAAGATGAGGTCGAGCGTATTGCCTGCCTTGTGAGTAGGGGGGGAAGGTGAGAGGGTGAGGTCAAAAGAGGAGAGGAGTGGAAAGAAGGAGGCAGAGAGGAATGAGTCAAAGGTAGACGTGGGGAGGTTAAAGTCGCCCAGGACTGTGAGAGGTGAGCCGTCCTCAGGAAAGGAGCTTATCAAGGCATCAAGCTCATTGATGAACTCTCCGAGGGAACCTGGAGGGCGATAAATGATAAGGATGTTAAGCTTGAAAGGGCTGGTAACTGTGTACCTACATGTACATACTACCTCAATAAGCCTGACTAACCGGTGTCTGTAGATAAAGCCTTGCTACTGTTATTTTCAAATGTCTTTTTATTGTTTTATTTCTTTACTTACTAACACACACACACATACCTTTTTTTCACACTATTGGTTAGAGACTGTAAGTAAGCATTGCACTGACAAATAAACTTTGATTTGATATCCTGTGTTCTGGCAGCTCGCCATCCTTGGTGGAACTGATTAAATACTCAAAAAACTGACCTGTTTTACAAACAGGATCACACCACATATATACCATGAGTACCTTTCAAAAACCATTAATTCAGTGCTTAGCTTCATTCTCTTACAGGAAAAAGAAAAGAAAACTTAGTCAAAATTCTTTACACTGCAACTACAGCACCAGGCTCATGTGGACTGAACAATAGACTAGCCCGGTCAAATTAAAAGTACTAGTGCTTACACCTACATGTAATTTCTTATAAAGTAATCTATGACATAAGTGTACGAAAATGGATTAAGATACCTAGTTCACATCACACTAGATACTAGTTCACATCACATTTTATAACAGTATGAAAACTAAAATAGTTCACCATGTATGATTACATGATCACTAGTGTTTTCAATTTCAATTTTATTTCAATTGATCGGTGGCTGAGCTAGGCTAAATGTTAACGGCTTGTGCGTATGCTTGGTTCAGTATGAACTGGCACAAAATGCTAGCAATAGCTTAGCAAGCCTAATCGCTAGCAGCTCATTTTCCTTCTGAAAACTCGCCAAATCCTGGCGTCAATCTTTCCCTCAATCCCTTCACAGCACGTTTGTGTAGATAAGTGAGTGTTAATGTGTTTTATTTTACCTTTATTTAGCTAGGCAAGTCAGTTAAGAAGGCATTATTTTTTTTCCAATGACGGCCTAGGAACAGTGGGTTAACTGCCTTGTTCAGGGGCAGAACGACAGATTTTTACCATGTCAGCTCTGGGATTCGATCTTGCAACCGTTCAGTTACTAGTCCAATGCTCTAACCACTACCACCCCGATCCAGTTTGCTCTTTTTAGTTCAGTTTTATACAACTTCTCAAAGATTTGAAACTTTGTTTTTCTTCCATGGAATGGCGGTAGCTCTTCATGTTCGAGCTCTTTTTTTCAGCATGTTGGTGCCGAATGGTGTATAACGTGAGGTTAGGAGAGGGACAAAGAGAATATTGAGTTTTGATTGGCTCAAAATAAACTGCTCGTCATGCAGCTTCTGACAGCTGATTTGTAATAGCTGTCAACTTAAACATAGCAATATAGTATGATATGATTGCTTACTGGAATTTCACTAGTAACAATACGTATTCAACATTAGTTGAGCTGCGTTACATAAACATTATTAAAGTGACCATTGTTCAATGGCTATGTACAGTTGAAGTCAGAAGTTTATATACACCTTGATAAGGAATAACTTCTCAGTTGTTCACAATTCATGACATTTAATCCTAGTAAAAACTCCCTGTCTTAGGTCAGTTAGGGTCACCACTTTATTTTAAGAATGTGAAATGTCAGAATAATAGTGGAGATAAATAATTATTTCAGTTTTATTTCTTTCATCACATTCCCAGTGGGTCAGAAGTTTACATACACTCAATTATTATTTGGTAACAATGCCTTTAAATGGTTTAACTTGGGTCAAACTTTTCGAGTAGCCTTCCACAAGCTTCCCACAATAAGTAGGGTGAATTTTGGCCCATTCCCCCTGACAGAGCTGGTGTAACTGAGTCAGGTTTGTTGGCCTCCTTGCTCGCACACGCTTTTCCAGTTCTGCCCACAAATGTTCTATTGGATTGAGATAAGGGCTTGGTGATGGCCACTCCAATACCTTGACTTTGTTGTCCTTAAGCCATTTTGCCACCACTTTGGAAGTATGCTTGGGGTCATTGTCCATTTGGAAGATCCATTTGCGACCATGCTTTAACTTCCTGATTGATGTCTTGAGATGTTGCTTCAATATATCCACATAATTTTCCTGCCTCATGATGCCATTTATTTTATGAAGTGCACCAGTTTCTTGTGCAGCAAAGCACCCCCACAACATGATGCTGCCATCCCCGTGCTTCACGGTTGGGATAGTGTTCTTCAGCTTGCAAGCCTCCCCTTTTTCCTCCAAATATAACGATGGTCATTATGGCCAAACAGTTCTATTTTTGTTTCATCAGACCAGAGGACATTTTTCCAAAAAGTATGATCTTTGTTCCCATGTGCAGTTGCAAACCGTAGTCTGACTTTTTTATGGCGGTTTTGGAGCAGTGGCTTCTTCCTTGCTGAGCGGCCATTCAGGATATGTCGATATAGGACTTGTTTCACTGTGGATATAGATACTTTTTGTACCCGTTTCCTCCAGCATCAAGGTCCTTTGCTGTTGTTCTGGGATTGATTTGCACTTTTTGCACCTAAGTACGTTCATCTCTAGGAGACAGTACGTGTCTCCTTCCTGAGCGGTATGACGGCTGCGTGGTCCCATGGTGTTTATACTTGCCTACTATTGTTTGTTCAGATTGTTTGTGCAGAGGAACGTGGTACCTTCAGACGTTTGGCGTTTGGTCTTGTGGAGGTCTACATTTTTTTTCTGAGATTTTGGCATATTTCTTTTGATGTTTCCCATGATGTCGAGTTTTAAGGTAGGCCTTGAAATACATCCACAGGTTCATCTCCAATTGACTCAAATTGTGTCAATTAGCCTATCAGAAGCTTCTAAAGCCATGACATCATTTTTTGGAATTTTCAAGCTGTTTAAAGGCACAGTCAACTTAGTGTATGTAAACTTCTGACCCACTGGAATTGTTATACAGTGAATTATAAGTGAAATAATCAGGCTGTAAATAATTGTTGGAAACATTTCTTGTGTTAAGCACAAAGTACAGTAGATGTCCTAACCAACTTGATTAACAAGAAATCTGTGGAGTGGTAGACAAACAAGTTTGAATGACTCCAACCTAAGTGTAGGTAGACTTCCGACTTCAATTGTACATAGGGCATCAGTCTCTAAAGTGCAGGGTAGTGTATCGGGTGGTAGCCGGCTAGTAACAATGACCAAAGTTCAGGGCAGGTTACTGGGCGGAGGCCGGTTAGTGGTGACTATTTAACACTCTGATGGCCTGGAGATAAAAGCTGATTTTCAGTCTCTTGGTCCCAGCTTTGATGCACCTGAATTGTCTGCCTTCTAGATGGTAGTGGGGTGAACAGTTAGTGTCTCGGCTGGCTGAGGTCTTTGATGACCTTATTGGCCTTCCTGTGACACCAGGTGCTGCAGATGACCTTAAGGGCAGACATCGTGCCCCGGTGATGCGTTGGGCTGACCGCACCACCTTCTGGAGAGCCCAAAGATTTCAGAAGGTGCAGTTGCCGTATCAGGCATTGATACAGCCCAACAGGATGCTCTCAATGGTACATCTTTAGAAGTTTGTGAGGGTCTTAGAGGCCAAGCCAAATTCCTTCAGTCTCCTGAGCTTGAAGAGGTGCTATTGCACCTTATTCACCACACTTTATGTATGGATGGACCATTTCAGGTTGTCACTGATGTGCACGCCGAGGAACTTGAAGCTTTTCACCCTCTCCACTGCGGCCCTGTGGATGTGGACGTGCTCTCTCTGCTGTCTCCTGAAGTCCGCCAGTGCCCTCCCCTTCTCCCTGTAGCCTGTCTCGTTGTTGTTGGTATCCAGGACTACAGCTGTCATCTGCAAACTTGATGCTTGAGCTGGAGACATGCTTGGCCTCACAGTCATGGATGAACAATAGAGTACAGGAGGGGGCTTAGCATGCACCATACACCTCCGATTTTATTTTTCCCTGAGAGTTCTTTCTTACTGTTCAAGGAATGTTACGGAGAACCCACCTGGCTGTATGGATGGGGACAGCATATCAGGAGAGAGCCATGATTCCGTGAAACAGATGATGTTACTGTCCCTGATGTCTCTCTGGAAGGAGATCCTCATCCTGAGCTTGTCTACTTTATTGTCCATGGACTAAACCTTAGTGAGTAATATAGAGGCAGTGGATGGTTTGCAAATTAAAGCCCACTCCGTATTCCTCTTCTGCTTTGAGGGCGTCTTGGAGCAGCCCCTGTGATGAGTGGAAATGTTTTGGGAGGTACGAACAAAGGAGCCAGTTCAGGAAAGTCTAATTTATGGTTGAAATTATGGTGAGTGACCGGGAAATCTAATATCCAAAAGTTATTTTTGGCTGTAGGTAATAATGCAAGAAATGTTCTGAGCAAATAATTTAAGAAATAACACACACAAAAAATGAAATACTGCAAAGTTGGCTCGGAGCTAGGAACTGGACGACCATGTCTGTCAGCACCATCTTTTCAAATCTTGACTCAGCTGTGACTAAAGTCTTTCAAATAGTTCCATTACTTATGTTTGGTAACCTTTTTACATTTCTTCTTTGTTACCCCATGTGCTATTAACCTCCAGTAGTTCCAGTAGTCAACTTTACTCACTGTCTTGTTTCAGGGAACAATTGTCTTCTCTTCTGTGTTTTCCAGAATATTCCGACACTGGGGACTGTTGCCATAACAATGGCCCTCCATAACTGTGATGAGGTAGCCGTGGCTGGATTTGGTTATGACATGAGTACCCCCCACGCTCCCCTACACTACTATGAGAAGATCAGGATGGTGGCCATCAAACAGGTACAAGTGACCTGACACTGACAACAGCCATTTTCCCCGTCTACGTATTTTCTGTCGACCCCTTAAAGGGTCACAGTGGAGCCTTGACACACACACACACACACACACACACACGCATACATCATGGAAACATGAAAATAATTATGTAATCTATTTTGTATACAATGCATTCATCTGACCATAAGGTCACACTGACCTACTGTATAGCAGAAGGTTTGTTAAGATTTCTAGCAGTCCTGTTGAAATAATGGAAGCTGAAAGAGGGGCACGTGTAATGTATGTTGTCAGTCTGATAGTTGACTATGGATGATGGTTGTATCATCCTTACCCAGCAACTCACCTCTCAACTACATGTTCACACACACACACACACACACATTCCACACAGCATCAAAGTGAGAAGAACTGATGGCTTAGTTTGGTGCCAATGTCAAAATAGCTTCATTAAGAAAAGCTTTTATAAATATCTTGTAAAACAAGAGGGAAATTTACAGACAAAATGTACCTGAATATTTGAACCACAATTAGCACTATTTGTAAACTATTTCCAATTAAACCGGAGTTCTTTCTAGAGACTTTACTGTGTAGTGAACAGGTGTCTGTTGTATGTTTGGCTATATCTAGAAAGCCTCAGATCTGCTTTCCATGCACTCACTCACCCTGCGTAACAAATTGCACCCTATTCCCTATAGTGCCTATATAGTGTACTACTTTTGACCAGGGTCCATTGGGAATTGGCTGCCATTTAGGACGCAGCCGCAAACTTGTGTGAACTGAGGTGTTAGTCTCCTAAGTTAGGTTGTGAAAGCCAGAGTTAGGTTAGACTCGTCGCAAAAACAGGCTTCCCTAGTACGTGAAGCCTGGGGAAGTTTCATGGCAGAAATCAGCTAAAGATGAGTGTGAATCCAGTGTAAATCACTGACGCCTCACAACACGTCAAACCAATCAAATGCCTTGCTTGGCGGAGCTCGAAAGGTGCCCACCAGTTTAGTGCTGTAGGAGCAAATGTACAAGTGGACAAAATGTTTTTAACAAACAAACATTGGTGACAAAACATTCTAGAACATTTGCAGCACGCTGGTTGTCACATCATTTCACTGTTATTCAAGATGAGCTAAAGCTGCAGCAAGAGGGGATAAATGGTCTCAAATGCTGGCCATATAAATGTCATTTGTACATTTCTGGAGTGAAATTTGACTGTGCAGGCTAGCATGAGGGACAAGATGTAGCTAGCTACAATGAGTTTTGTTTTGAGAAAAGTCAGCTAACCTTGTAAGGTATAACTAGCTAGCTACCGTTAGCTACTAGCTAGTTTAATTTCTCTCACGATTATAACAACATTTGAATAAAAACAGCATATTATTGATCTAAAGGTTTAGCTGTGACCGAGTATCTAGCTTATACAGGGTGACCTGGGACACCAGGTGGACGCACTTCATTATAAAGTAGAACAGAAAACCAGCAGGTTCCGGACCTCGTAGGGTAAGAGTTCAATTACCCCTGGTCTATCTGCTATGGAAACAACTACTTTCTTTTTGCAAGCAACATTGCTGAAATGAATTAAATGAACCTCATAATATGTTACCTGTAATGCTCATCTCCTGTAGCCTAATTGTTGTCATCTTCTTTTCATACTGCACCTAAATTACAAGGATTGAATTTCACTAGACAATTTCATATGTCAGCACTTCAAAGGAATGTACAAAATCTGGTATATGGTTTGCCTCATATACATTGTCTACTGGTATCATTTTAAATTGAGAACATATAGCTCAACATGTAAACAATGTGTGAGTTTAGCTGTTCTCTGAGTGCTACAGGCCTGTGGCTGCATTGGCCATGCATGCCATATGATAAACTGCTAAATGGGATTCAGATATACTGAGACAGATTGACGATCAAATAAAACAGATTGGAGCTCTTATAACTAGACAAAAAGGAAATGTTCATTTGTGAATACAACACAGAAATAGACACATTAGAGACAGAACCCCTTCCCCTCTGTATTACAGGATTGTGATATGTTATTAACCAACATTGACACTAGTTCATTTTGAATAATAGTAAAAAATATATTTACAAGTTAAAAGGTGACAAAACAAACTATATATAGTGAAGAGAATTGTACCATCTAAACCACTGTGAAATATCCTTTCAATAACCAAACATATAGTATTTTCAGCTGTTTGAAGCTGGTGTACAAAACCGAAAGTAAAAGACTCAAATGTAAAACCTATGAAAGGGAAGCATAGAAACTGTGCACATAGAATACATCTAGCTCTTCTATAACTCATATTTCTATGTGAAGTTGGTCGGGTCGCCCTTAAAAGTTACATATTGCAGCTTTAAACACTTCTCTTCAAAGAATCAACTCTTCATCACTACAAAATGTACAAACAAATTAACTCATATTTAAAGATTAGACATCTAGGTATCAACATCAATAAATAATTGAGTAGTAACAAGTAGGCTATTATTACTAAAAGAATCATTTCAGGTGAGAAAAAAAAAATCAATACCAACGGTGGCAAACCTTGCTCCACTGGCCCCTGATCTACTGAGTGAGCAGACTTCTGTTTCAGCCCAGCAATAGCACACTTGATTATCACCTCATTAGGGTTTTATAAGTTGAATCCGGTGTGTTATTGCTGGGCAGACCTCCAGCAGGGTTGACCTGCTCCAGTTGTAATAGGTTGATAAATTGTGAGTAATATAACGTATACAATGTGTATAACATGCTAATATAGGTACTGTGGGCCTACACATGTAACTCATGGCATATAGGTAGCCTATCTACAGTATGTTAGCAAATGTTGTACACAAAAAATAATGCTGGTATACACAGTTGCTTTATGAGAAAGTGTTAAAGTTCATAGTTAGCCATTGTTCTGTAAACGCAAGATGAAAAGTACCAACGGCCTGGTTTTGGCCCCAAGGGAGAGCAGGTCCGCTGGAGCCATGGCCCAGTGAGACACGGGTGCCGGCCTGCGTAGATGGAAACAGAAAAGTCTGAGCCTTTTGGGTAAAACACTTTGGTAAATCCTGTATAGAAATCTCTTGGGACATTCATTGGTACCCCTCTCTTCATCTGCGAACACAGGTTTTCATTGACGTACATACCTGGAGACAGAAAACAAAGAAACAGGCTTCATTATACTCAAATTAGACAGCACTGAATATTATGTTGCCATTATCTCTCCGTCTTTCCCTCTAGGGACTGGAACATGAGAATCTTTTCATAATGTCCTCCCTGAAAGTTACCTAGCCTATCCAGTAGCCTACACTCTCCCTTTACTGATAGCTGGAGTTGGAATTCCATCGTCTTCCTAATCAAATAAAATGTTATTGGTCACGTACATATATTTTGCCGATGTTATCGTGGGTGTAGCAAAATGCTTACGGCCTCCTGGGACAGCTCCTTTTCTGCCATTCCGAATAAAACCCAACTTTGAGAAATTATCAGCAGACCGAGCTTACCTCAATTACAAGATGGCTAAAGGTTGCAGATCATGTTTTTCTCCATTAGAAGGACAAAGGTTGTAGACCATTGCTGAATCTTTTAACCATACCACGTGGTTAAACTCTTAGACTATCGATACCGACAGAATAAGAACAAGTCTTTGATATTAATTACTAGTCTGCAGCTAGGAATTCGGTATCATTGAACGTGAAGAACAACAACCGCCGAAACATCCATTCTGTAACGAATGTCACTCTGAACAGTCCCCTCTAACCACAACCGAGAGAGAGAGAGAGGGAGAGAGACGGACAATTCTACAAAATAAATTTTCACCAGCGATCAAGATGACACACTGAGCATAAATATATATATTGATTGCAATTGTTCCCGAATGAGTGAGTGTTCATGTGCAAAGGATTAGCATTTCAATTGTTATAATTATTTCTTTGTAGTGACTTCTTAGTCGACCCCCACTTCCCCCTTTGTCTAACAAGCCACCTTGCCGGTTTAGCCCACTAGGGCACATTCTCCTATCATTACATTTACCCTGTTTGTTTGTTTATGCATTTCTGTGAATTACTTAGTTAGTAATAAATAAATTATTTAAGACAATTGATGTATGGATGACTCATAGTGAAGACTGGGTTCGTGCAGATAACCAACCATTTACGACGTTTGGAATGAGACTAACGTGAGGTAAAGTAAATAATTCATTAATTCGAAGACTAATTGATCAGATAAAATATCTGAAAAGTTATTTTAGGAAATGATAACTTTGTAATCTGAATATGTCTTTGGTGCATCCGACTTCCTAGTTAATTAGTTATGTGATTAATCAGTTGATCGCGTAGTAACTAATTACAGAGAATCTTTGATAAAAACAATCAGTCTTCAGTTAATGATAGACAAAACAATATGAAGTGGGTAAAACAGTATGTAAACATTATTATAGTGACCAGTGCTCAATGACTACATTATTCACATAGGGCAGCAGTCTCTAAGGTGCAGGGTTAAGTACCGGGTGGTAGCCGGCTAGTAAAAATGACCAAAGTTCAGGGCAGGCTACTGGGCGCAGGCCAGCTAGTGGTCTTTAGCTGACTCGGGCCACAGCCTGTAGATGTTCTGGAGGGCAGGCAGTGTGCCCCCAGTGATGCGTTGGGCTGACCGCACCACCCTCTGGAGAGCCCTGCTGTTGCGGATGGTGCAGTTGCCGTACCAGGCGTTGATACAGTCCGACAGGATGCATTCAGTGGTGCATCTGTAGAAGGTGCCAAGCCAAATTTCTTCAGCCTCCTGAGATTAAAGAGTGAGGTTGAACAGGGATGGACCATTTCAGGTTGTCAGTGATGTACACGGTGAGGAACTTGAAGCTTTTAGCTCTCTCCATTGCGGCCCCGTCGATGTGGATGGGATCGTGCTCCCTCTGCTGCCTCCTGAATTCCATGAACAGCTCCTTCGTTTTGTTGACGTTGAGAGAGAGATTATTTTCCTGGTACCACTCCACTAGGGCCCTCACCTCCTCTCTGTAGGCGGTCTCGTCGTTGTTGGTAATCAGGACTACCATTGATGTGTCGTCTGCAAACTTGATGATTGAGTTATGTCTTTAGTCTTTAAACACTCTGCACATGCTCTGAGGACACGGCTATGGATGTCGTCTGGGCTGGCAGCCTTGCGAGGGATAACACACTTAAATGTCTTACTCGTGTCTACCATGTAGAACGAGAGCTCACATTTCTCATGACCGGTGTTGGCCCGTGCCAGGGACACTTTGTTGTCCTTGAAGCGGGTGAAGAAGATGTTTAGCTTGTCCGGGAGCAAGGAGTCGGTGTCAGCGACGTGGCTGGTTTTCCATTTATAATCCGTGATTGTCTGGACTCCCTGCCATATACATCTCGTGTCTGAGTCATTGAATTGTGACTGTTCTATTGCCTTACGGAGGGCATAGCTGGACTGTTTGTACTCGTCCATGTTCCCAGTCACCTTGCCGTGGTTAATTGCAGTGGTTTACACTTTTAGTTTTGTCCGAACGCTGCCAATAATTTATTTGATTTTATTTGGATAAGTTTTATTTGTCACAGTGGGAACATCCTCTATGCACTTCCTCTATGAACATCGGCTGCCTGTGAGTTTTATAATACATTTTAAGATTATTCTATTGTTTTCTAAAACAATCCATGATTGTGCACCCCAGTACTTGTCAGACATGCTTTTAATTTATGTAACCAGTAGGTCCCTCAGGTCCTCTGTCACTGGCCTTTTAACTATCCCAAAGCCTAGGACCAAGAGGCATGGAGAGGCAGCCTTTAGTTATTCTGCTTCTGGAATAGCCTGCTAGAGAACCTGAGGGAGACCGAAACTCTGGACATATGTGGACTGTGGACACATCTTTTTAGATTTTCTTTTCCTTAGGGTGCTTTTTAGTTGTTCGGTTTGTGTCATTGTGTTACGCCTGCTCCCGCTCCTCCTCTCTGGTGCCAGGCTTCCTATCATTACGCACACCTGTCACCATCATTACGCACATCAGCACTCATTGGACACACCTGGACACCTGTCCCCTCTATATCTGTCTGTTCCTCAGTTCCCCTGTGTCAGCATTATTGTTATTTTGTTTTCCCCTGCCCAGACTCTGTCCGTATTCTATTCCTGTCCGTGTTTCATTAAAATGTTCTCTCCCTGTACTTGCTTCTCGTCTCCAGCGTCTGTCCTTACAGAATGCTGAGACCAATATTTGAAGCATCAGGGAGGTTTTTGTTTTCTGTTTTGTTGGTGATGTCGGGCCCGGGTGCCACTGCTGTAGGAACCAGGGGTGCCTCAGCTGGCTCGTCAGGCTTCCACACCTTAGCTGGTTCGAGAGGTTTCCTTGCCTTGGTTGGCAAAAAAAACATAAAGCTTGATTTGATTTGATCTGATGAACTCAGTCACTGAGTCAGTGTATACGTCAATGTTATTCTCAAAGGCAACTCAGAACATATCAACATACAATCTTGAAGCATAGATTCTGATTAGTCAGACCAACGTTGAACAATCCTTACCATGGATACTTCATGTTTAAATTTCTGCCTATAGGAAGGGAGGAGCAGAATGGAGGTGTCATCTGATTTGCCGAAGGAAGGGCGCTGGGGAGGGCTTTTTAGCCGTCCCGGGAAAGGGGAGTAACACTTGTCAATAATTCCATGGCTGTTTTCTACAAATGCTTCTGGAGACTGTCTTTTTAATTTACAATGATTACATCAAGGTAGCTAGTGAAAAGAAAGTTAGCTAGCTCATTACATTTAATTAACTTAGCTAAACAATGTGTAAAGTTATCTAGCTAGCAGCTCAGTTGAGTTAGCCTACAAAGTAGCCTACTACTATTATTGTATTAAAATTTTTCTAAATGTATTTACTTATATAAATAGGTTCTCCGACTGCCTCTGTTTTTTGTGTCCTTACCCTAGCAACCTGGTCCCTAACTCAGAGGTGTTAAGTGGTCTCTGCCACTGCACAATGGGGTCAAGCTGAGGCATGGGATGGTAGCCTACCTCAGCAGTAAACCGACAAAGGTTAACTGCCTTGCTCAAGGGCAGAACAACACATTTTTACCATGTTGGATCAGGGACTCGATCCAGCAACCTTTCGGGTACCTAACCAATGCTCCTACCCGCCAGGCTACCTACCGCCCATTTATAGAAGACTCTAAAGATCATTATCTTATCCTAGGTTCCAGTGATTAATTCCTGAAGTGCGTAATTTATACCTGCAGCCCTTATGTACAAAACCCTCTAACCTGTATCATTAAATCCTCAGACATTAACCATTCAAACCTTCTCCCTATCTCTGATACTGAAGAGACAAACATTGTAGCCTTTTACTGCTGGGGTGCAGAGAGACAACAGGTCAGAAGAACTTTGCACCACCTCAACAAAACTCACCACTGGATCCTTCCTACGAGGACAAGCCTCCACCCTGGACTGTATAACCATGTGTTAGTGTGTCACTGACCATGTAAGTGGATATTCTGTATATTCTGCCTCTGTATATAATAGTCTCTTGGGACTGTGTAACTACTGTGTAATTACCGTGTGCTTATTAATTTGAGGGTTAAATGTTACTATCTCAGGCCTGTGTACTAGCCACACTAGTCCTGCTTATCTGGCCCTTATGGCATAGTTCAGGGGTACATACTTTTTTCATGTTCAGGCTATGAGGTCAAATCTTTCCCCATTTCACTCCATGAGCCAAGATGGCTGCCAGCCTATTGTGTCTCACACTCACCCAAGATGGCCGGCCTATAACATCATCAAGTCCTGGCCTCTCCCGAGATGCCTGCCCCCATGGCCTTGTTATTGTCTACACGTTAACATCCTTGCATGCTAATGCTATCTATTAGCTTTTACGTTGTCTGCCATGTCCAAGATCCTGTGGTCTATTAGCCTAGCATGCTATCCTGCCTCTGTATATACTGTCCCGTACTACTAGCCTGTTATTGCCTAACCTAGTGTGCTACATGTATACTGTCATATTGTGTTCTACATTATCAGGGTCCGACTAGCCTCTCTGTGTAGCCAATATTGCTAACGTACTAGTACTGCTCATGCTACTGCTATTCTTTTGTACATCCTGTAGCCTGTTCTGTTCATTGTGTGCTATTAGCCAATATATTGCTTGCCACTTTACAATGATGCCGTTATTAGCACTGCTATTACTACGGTAGCATTACAATTACATTGTTATTACTGCCTTTGTAGCTATAACAGTTGTACTTTGTCTGATTCTTTCTCTCTTGTCTAGACAACCACTATCCCTTTCACTACTACCATCAGTCCAATTCCTATCTGTGTGTGTGTGTGTGTGTGTGTGTGTGTGTGTGTGTGTGTGTGTGTGTGTGTGTGTGTGTGTGTGTGTGTGTGTGTGTGTGTGTGTGTGTGTGTGTGTGTGTGTGTGTGTGTGTGTGTGTGTGTGTGTGTGTGTGTCTGTGTCTGTGTCTGTGTGTGTGCCTGTCTGTCTTGAATGTGGAATAATGTGTGTTCTGTACATCTGTCTCCTACTTGTCATTATCTGCCTTCTACCAGAGGACAGTTGTACCAACATGTTAAAGCAGCACCTCTATTGGAGTCCACCGCCAGTTATTGCTACTCTTTTTCACTTTAGAATCCCTCAGTGCAGAAGGGTTCCAAAAAGGGTTCCAAAAGGCATCTTTGGTGGTCCCCATAGGAGAACCCTTTTGTGGAAAGGGTCCTACCTGAAACCAAAAATGGTTCTTTAAATGGTTCTCCTACGGGGACAGCAGAAGTACACTTTTCAGTTCTAGATAGTACCTTTATTTCTAAGTGTGTTGACAGGGTGAGGTTGTGAAAGGGTTAGGTTCTGAAAGAGTTAGGTTGTGAAAGGGTAAAGTTGTGAAAGGGTCACCTTATGAAAGAGTTAGGTTGATCTGAAAGAGACAAAAAGACAACTTTGCGGGGATCCCTTTGATGATGAGTCATACAGGTCACTGACTGTGTTGCTGTGGTATCGGCTGTTCTCTGAACCCTTAGTTACTGAAACATACCAGTAACATCCACCCATCCATCTGCCCACTCAAAGTCCACAGCTATGAACCTTACAGCCAGCCGGTGATTATGTGTTAGCATTCCCTGCTAAGCGTGTGTCCCTGTCTCCCCTGCCCACCAACATCCTGTCTGTTTAGCTTTGATAGTTTACTTCTCCCCAGTGGAAGTTTACACAAACCTTTCTGTCATTATTTAATACCCAAGAGTCTCGTGGTTACTCTCTTATATTCATCATTTTACTTCCCAATTCCCACCACCACATGAGAGGCGAGATGTGGAGTAGGATATGAAGTAGGATGTGTAAAGAAAGTCAAGTGCATAGGAGCCTGTGGGTGCTGAGTTCTAAAGAGGAGACACTACCACAAGCACCACAGTGAGTGTGTCCCAAATGGCACCCTATTCCCTTAATAGTGCACAACTTTAGACCATAGCCCTAAAAAAAAGTAGTGCACTATAGGGAATAGGGACACAGACAGACACTAAGGACACAGACAAAAACAAGTCCCTGTGTCTACAGGGGCCATCTGATCTGCTGGTTAAGTACACAGCGCTCTGCCTGGTCATAAATCACTCTTTACTGAGGGATGTCAGAGCCCAGAGTGGCTGCTCTGGTCTCTCCATGGCTGACATGCAATCACCTTCAGCACACAAACAACTCCGCAACTACTAATCCGGACGCTAATAAGAAATCCCGCTACGCCTTTGGACAATCCATCAAACAGACAAAGCATCAATTCAGGACTAAGATCGAATCCTTCTACACCGGCTCTGATGCTCGTCGGATATAGCAGGGCTTGTAAACTATCACAGGGAAACCCATCTGAGAGCTGCCCAGTGATGGGAGGCTACCAGATGAGTTAAATTCTTTCTATGCTCGCTTCGAGGCAAACAACACTGAAACATGTGTGAGAGCCCCAGCTGTTCAGGACAATTGTATGATCATGCTCCCCGTAACCGTTGTGAGTGAGACCTTTAAACAGGTTAACATTCACAAGGCCACAGGGCCAGATGGATTACCAGGACACATACTCTGAGTATGCGCTGACCAGCTTTTTTTTGAATATATAGTGTATGCGAACATCCCTTTGAATTAGTGGATTTGGCTATTTCAGCCACACTTGTTGCTGTCAAGTCTATAAAACCAAGCACTCGGCCATAGCTCAGTTAATTTTTCAAAATGGCACCGTTATAGGATGCCACCTTTCCAACAAGTCAGTTTGTCAAATATCTGCCTTGCTCAAGCTGCCCCAGTCAACTGTAAGTGCTCTTCTTGTGAAGTGGAAATGTCTAGGAGCAACAACGGCTCAGCTGTGAAGTGATAGTCCATATAAACTCACAGAACAGGACCGCAGAGTGCTGAAGCATGTAGTGCTTAAAACTTGTCTGTCCTCGGTTGCAACACTCATTACCAAGTTCCAAACTTCTTCTGGAAGCAAAGTCAGCACAATAACTGTTCATCGGGAGCTGAATAAAATGGGTTTCCATGGCCAAGCAGCCAAGCCTAAGATCACCATGTGCAATGCCAAGCGTCAGCTTGAGTGGTTATAAAGCTAGCTGCCAATTGGACTCTGGAGTTGTGGAAACGCATTCTCTGGAGTGATGAATCACGCTCTACCATCTGGCAGTCGGACGGACGAATCTGGGTTTGGTGGAGGGAAATCTTAACGCTACAGCATACAATGACATTCTGGACGAGTCTGTGCTTCCAACTTTGTGGCAACAGTTTGGGGAAGGCCCTTTCCTGTTTCAGCAGGACAATGCCCCTGTGCACAAAGCGAGGTCCATACAGAAATTGTTTGTCGAGATCGTAGTGGAAGAACTTGACTGGCTTGCACAAAGCCCTGACCTCAACCCCATCGAACACCTTTGGAATTAATTGGAATGCCAACTGCGAGCTAGGCCTAATCGCCCCAACATCAGTGCCCGACCTCACTAATGCTCTTGTGGCTGAATGGAAGTGAGTCCCTGCAGCAATATTCCAACATCTAGTGGAAAGTCTTCCCAAAAGAGTGGAGGCTGTTATAACTGCAAAAGGGGGGTACCAGCTCCATATTAACACCCATGACTTTGGAATGAGATGTTCTACGGGCAGTGGTCCACATACTTTTGGTCATGTAGTTTACCTACAGTTTTTTAAGCAAATCACCATAGTCCCTGTGCCTTTAGAATGCCTGTCTAAATTACTATTGCCCCATAGCATTCACTTCTGTAGCCCTGAAATGCTTTATAAGGCTCGTCATGGCTCACATCAACATCATCATCCCAGAAACCCTGGACCCACTGAAATTCGCATACCGCCCCAATAGATCAACAGATGACGCAATCTCTATTGCACTCCACATTGCCTTTTCCCACCTGGACAGAATCGACACATACGTGAGAATGCTGTTCATTGATTACAGCTCAGCATTCAACAACATAGTGCCCTCCAAGCTCATCGCTAAGCTAAGGAATCTGGGACTGAACATCTCATTCTGCAACTGTATCCTGGACTTCCTGACAGGCCGCCCCTAGTTGGTGAGGGGTGCCCTTCAGGGGTGCGTGCTGATTCCTCTCGTGTAGTCCCTGTTCACCCAAACTCCGTGGCCGTGCATTACTCACACACCGCCATTAAGCTTGCCGACAACACGGCGGTGATAGGCCTGATCACTAAGGCTAATGAAACAACCTATCGCAAGGAGGTCAGAAACCTGGCAGACCACTCCCTCAATATGGGCAAGACAAATAAGCTTTTCGTGGACTACAAGAAATTGAGGGCTGAACACGCCCCCATTCACATTGAAGGGGCTGTAGTGGAGTGTCCACATCACTAAGGACCTATCATCATCCAGACACACCAACACGGTCATGATGAGGGCACGGCAATGCCAGGACCTCTATACCAGGCAGTATCAGAGCAAGGCCCTAAAAATGGTCAGACTCCAGCCACCCAAGTCATAGACTGTTCTCTCTGCTACCGCATGGCAAGCGATACCGGAGCACCAAGTCTGGGACCAAAAGATACCTGATAAGCTTCTAACCCCAAGCCATAAGACTGATGGTTACCTGGACTATTTACATTGATCCCCTTTATTATTTAATTCTTTATCTTAATCTTTATCTTAATTGTTTTGCACTTGTTTTGCACTGACTCCCCTGCACTGGCTCTATGCACACTCACTAGACTCTACCCACACATTCCCACTACACTAACACTCCACACACACACACACACACACACACACACACACACACACACACACACACACACACTACATACTCTCACACACACTTGCATATTGATGCCACACATAGACCCACTTTCACAGTCTTCACATACGCTGCTGCTAGTCTGTTTATTATATATCCTGATTGCCTAGTCACTTTTACCCCTACCTACATGTACATTACCTTTCAAATGTTTGGGGTCACTTTGAAATGCCCTTTGTTTTGAAAGAGAAGCCAATTTTTGGTCCATTAAAATAATATCAAATTGATCAGAAATACAGTGTAGACATTGTTAATGTTGTAAATGACTATTGTAGCTGGAAACCGCTGATTTTTTTTATGGAATATCTACAAAAGCGTACAGAGGCCCATTATCAGCAACCATCACTCCTGTGTTCCAATGGCATATTGTGTTAGCTAATCCAAGTTTATCATTTTAAAAGGCTAATTGATCATTACAAAACCCTTTTGCAATTATGTTAGCACAGCTGAAAACTATTGTACTGATTAAAGAAGCAATAAAACTGGCCTTCTTTAGACTAGTTAAGTGTCTGAAGCATCAGTATTTGTAGGTTCGATTACAGGCTCAAAATGGCCAAAAACAAATAACTTTCTGAAACTGATCAGTCTATTCTTGTTCCGAGAAATGAATGCTAGTCCAATGCGTGAAATTGCCAAGAAACGGAAGATCTCGTACAACGCTGTGTACTACTCCCTTCACAGAACAGTGCAAACTGACTAACCAGAATAGAAAGAAGAGTGGGAGGCCCCGGTGCACAACTGAGCAAGAGGACAAGTACATTAGAGTGTCTAGTTTGAGAAACAGGCTCCTCACAAGTCCTCAACTGGCAGCTTCATTAAATAGTCTGTGTTCTTTTGCCCATCTTAATATTATATTATATTTTCATTGGCCAGTCTGAGATATGGCTTTTTCTTTGCAACTCAGCATTGTACAAGATCTTCAGTTTCTTGGAAATTTCTCGCTATTACCTCAATTAACTACCTAGTACCCCTGCCCATTGACTCGATACTGGTACTCCTTGTGTATTACCTCGTTATTGTTTTAATTGTGTTACTATTTCTTTTTTATGTAGCAAATATTTTTATTTTTGTATTCTGCATTTCCATGTAAAGTTTACACCAGTTAAATTTGGTGCATGTAACCAATACAATTTGATTTGTTTTGAACCAGATGTCAGTGTGCACTCTCCTTGTGTCAACTTGTGTTTTTAGTTTGCAGTGGCACAAACCCATCGCAGCACCACTCCCACCCCCCTGCCATGTATAATTGAGAGCTCTGGTAGTACATTATTCTCTCTGTGGGTGACCCAGGGCCCGTGTGAAGCTGTCATTCCAAGATGAACGCTGGGCCTCACACTCAAAGTCCTTTGGGTCTGTGCCTGTAGAACCGCTCGGTCCAACAGGCTTTCCTGCCTCTGAATGGAGCAAACAAACACAGCTATGTACTGAACAGCTAAGACTGTTCAAACACTTATCATATGCTCTTTCTAATGATACCCAAAGGATTCACTGCATTATTAGATAAAAAGGTCATATCTTGAACCGAAAGGGATTCTTAGTCTGCCCTCATATAATAACCCTTTGAATAACACTTTTTTGGTTCCCAGTACATCTCTTTTGTTTCCAGGTAGAACCCTTTTGGGTTCCATGTAAAACCCTTTCTACAGAGAGTTCTACGCGGAACCCAAAAGGGTTGTATCTGGAACCCAAAAGGGTTGTACATGGAACCCAAAAGGGTTCTACCTGGAATCAAAAAGGGTGATATTTTAGACCAGACACGATAGCTATTGCCTTTCAACTGTTTGATAACAGCTATTGGTTTCAGTAGAGGCAAGTATGGAATAGGTTGTTCCTGTAAAGGATGTGGTCGTGGTTAGTAAAAGGTTTTGAACATGCCTGCAATGACACTAGTTTTCCCATCATCATTTACAGTCATGTACCGGCATCTCCATCAGATCTTTCACTATGGACATGGCTGTTTTGAGCTGTGAATGGTTTTAGCCACAACGTTTAGTGAACCACATTGTACAGTCATGTGGTGTTGTCTCTCTCTCATCCGCTGTATTTAAGGTGCAGCTCCGTAAGTGTAGAAAGCTCCTTTTAAAAAGACACAATAGTGTCCCTGTCAACCTCAATGGTCTGTTTACTTTCGGTCTTCTATAGTACCTCTCGCCTTTGCCTCCACTGAGAAAATCTCTGTGATCAAAAGTTGAAAGTAAAGTAGTAGTATGTGGACGCAACAGCTTTGTCATACTCCCTGCCTCCATTTTCAAAGAATGTTACTTTTTACCTCCATCCCCTGTAAAGTACCTAATTGTTTCCTCTGCATCTCCTGTCCTCTACCCCCCTGTCCTTTCTGTCTCTCCATCTTCCCTCTCTCCCCACCTATCCTCTCCTCCCTCCCTGTCTCCTGTTCGCAGTCCTGGACTCATAACATTTCTAAAGAGAAGGAGTTCCTGATTAAGCTGGTGAAGGCCGGGGTTATACAGGACTTGACCCATGGGATCTGTGGCTCAGGGTGCTGATGACAACATCCAGCCAATCCCAGATCGCAGAGAGATATGGAGGAGAAACACAGGGGCATCATTGTGACGTCCTGCTCTGTTCCCCTCAACGTAACCTTCACCGCTGGCTGAGGCATACTGTTGTCAGGACGGAAGGCTGGTGAAGGGTTCTGAAGCGTTCTTATCTCTGACAGAAGATAACTGTGGTAGATGGCATCTTCACTGGACTTCATTGGAGAGATACACAACACTCTAGAATACTCTAGAACAAAGGGGACTTGAACTCTGTTGAACGCGGAGTTATACTGTTCTATTTTATGTTTTGCTGCAGTGTGACAATAGTTTGAAGTTTTATTAGTCATATATATGGGATAAACATGGTATACACCGTCCAACTAAATGCTTACTTGCAAGTTCTTTCTCGAGAATGCAACAACAATAATAAATAATAAATGATAAGAATATGAACATAAAGTAAATGGCTCATGTGGCAAACCTCTTCAAGGTTAGGAGCGTTTGTCACAAACTAAGTGGTAAACTGTCACCAAATCACCCAAAGAATGAGAGTTCTTTCGAACAGGACAGTACCTGTGTGGTTGTTTCTCCGTCCTGGTCCACCCAGGCCGTAGGCGAGGTCAAGGATAGCAGGGTTCGGTACACGAATCGGGTTCTCGGTAGGTCCAGGTCCAAACACCAACAGGTAAGTTCAAAACAGTCCAGCTCATACACAGTAAATCCAGCCAATCTCTATTGTCGCTCTATTGTTCATAGATCCTTCCAGCACTCTCTCCCCCTCTTCCTGGTTTTTCTTGACCCTTTATCTGTGGGTCGGCTCCACCTTCTGAGGGTTCCCCTTGCTTCTGGGACTTGTAGTTTTGGTGGTCGGCCATTTCGTGATCTGTAGTTCTGACGGGTGGCCATTTTAGTGATCGGGCAGAGCCCGTTTATTAGTTCTGCTCTCACATATCTGCCATTTATCACTCAACACCCTTCTTTGCCACACTCAGTTGAACAGAATATTTTTTTGTATAAGTATAATACAGGAAGGCACAATTTATAGTCCAGTATTTATCTGTGGGTTTTGGGTAAGAGGGGATTTGGGGGCAAGTGTTTAAATTGTGCAGTATTTAGCAATCGCAATATGTCTGGAAGCAGCATTTGTTATGTGTGTGTGTGTGTGTGTGTGTGTGTGTGCCTGTGTGTGTGTGTGCTCACGCTAAAGTGTGCTAAGGTGCCGAGAATCAGAGAAGGTGGTCAGTCAAGTTCAAATGTTCAGTAGTCTGATGGCTGGTAGATACAAATTGTCACTGAGCCTGTTGGTGTCAGACCCCATGCTCCGATACCGTCTGCCTGACAGTAAGGGAGTAAACAACTTGTGTGCGGGGGTCCTTGATGATGCTTGGAGCTTTCTTCAGGCACCGTTTCGAGTAGATGTCCAAGATGGGTCGGAGCACGGTCCCAGGGCTGTGGTGGGTCGTCTTCACCACTCGCTGGAGGGCCTTGGGGGCGTGAATGGAGCAATTCCTGTACCAGGCCGTAATGCAACCGGTCAGGGCACTCTCGATGGTGCATCGGTAGTATTTGGAGAGGACCCGGGGTGACATGCCAAATTTCTTCAGTCACCTTAGGAATTACAGACGCTGACAAGAGTGGTGGTGTTGTTGGTCCATGACAAGTGATGTGGACACCGAGGAACTTATTAAAACTGCTGACTCAATACAGTATTATGAAAAGATGGACCGAGAATATCTTTGGAGGAGGAAGAAGTGCATACCTCTGCTCATACAGTATACTTGAATATATTCAGTCACGACATACGCATCGCAGAAACTGCTGTTACTGTTCTTAAACTGTTATTTATTTTCATATCTCGTAATGGCTGCGGTGCCCTCTTTATCTGGGCTTCGTCATTATAGGATGTTTGACGCCGGGTTAGCAAATAATGACCATACGTATTCTGTTCTACTGTATCAGGAAGCAGAGATGCTCAACTTCCTTCCTTCCCACCTTTTACAATGTATTACAATGATTTACCTTTAGAGATTACTTTGTTCTACTCTATCTTTTTTTTTCAACGCAAAGAAGATGAGTGAACAATCAATCCCCTCACTGGATAAACCTATATTATTTGTAAGAGCCTATATTTTATTTTACTGTTCTCTGTGAGAAACACTGGGCTTTGTGTGATCTTAAGTCCATCAGTGTGGTTCCCAAACACTGAACTGTCCTGGATCACGTTTCACACTGTTACTCTGGTCTTAATGCTGTTATCTTGACACCCAATTACAGGGCTCTCCAAATCTGTTCCTGGGGAGCTACCATCCTGTAAGTTTTCGCTCTAACACTAATCTAGTACACCTGATTCTAATAATTAGCTGGCTGATAAACTGAATCAGGTTAGTTGGAGAAACAAACAAACAGGAGGGTGGCTCTCCAGGAATAGGGTTGGAGAGCCCTGCCCTATTGCCTATGTACTGTACTACTTTTGGCCAGGAGCCTATACATCATTAAACAGACAATCTTATCCAGTCCGACATACAGGAGCAATTAGGGTTAAGTGCCTTGCTCAAAGGCACCATTTTTATCTAGTTGGCTCGGGGATTTGAATCAGCAACCTGAATGCTCTTAACTGCTAGGCTACCTGCAGCCCTTTAGGGAATAGGGTGTCATTTGGGATGCATCCTTTATGTCAGGCCTCTGCATGGCCCACAAACATACTCAGTGTTACTACTGACTACTGACAGTTGTTGTATAAACATTATAATTTTCTTTGTTTTTTCCCAAATTCATTGACATTTTTTAAGTAATAATATGTGGTGTCTTATCTGCCATTCTCTGATCAATTACATATTATCTTATTTTCTACCTTTTTGGTAGAGTAAAATACATGACAGTAAAATGGATTACAGTAACTTACTGGAAGAAAGTGGCCAGTAATTTACTGTAATTAATTTTACAGTACAGCTACTGTAATCTATTTTACGGTAATGCATTTTACGCTACCAAAAATGTTACTGTAATCTAATTTACAGTGTATTACTGGAATTACTCATGCAGCGACATATTACGCAGTGTTCTTTGCAAGTTCTCATTTTGAGATTTACATTTTGGTTATTTAGCGTGTGCTCTTGTCCTTAGCAATTTACAGTCAACTCAAATCAGATGTTGTTTGTCACGTGTCGAATTTATCGTGAAATGCTTACTTACAAGCCCTTAAACAACAATGCAGTTCAAGAAATGGAGTTTTAAAAATATTTACTAAATCAACTAAAGTAAAAAAAATAAAAAAAAGTTACACAATAAAATAACAATAACAAGGTTATATACAGGGGGTACCGGAATGTGCGGAGGTACAGGTTAGTCGAGGTCATTTGTACATGTAGGGGTAAAGTGACTATGCATAGATAATAAACAGCGAGTAGCAGCAGTGTAAAAACAGTCCGTGTGGCCAATTGATTAATTGTTCAGCAGTCTTATGGCTTGGGGGTAGAAGCTGTTAACGTGTTCACGCTACACGTTCCCCAAGGGCACCACCCCCCCGCTCAACTCAAAAGGTGGCGCACAGAATGCAAAAATATTCTTAGAAATATTTAAGCTCCACACATTAACAAGTCCAATAGCTCAAATAAAAGATAAACACCTTGTTCATCTACCCAGCGAGTCAGATTTCTAAAATGTTTTATGGTGAAAACATAGCACATATGTATGTCAAACCACCACAAAGACACAGACGATATGTAGCCATTTTGTCGAACAAAAGATGCAATCACAAACGCAGGATTAAAAGACAAATAATTCACTAACCTTTTGAAAATCTTCATCAGATGACAGTAATAGGACATGTTACACAGTACATTTATGTTTTTTTCAATAATATGCAATTTATATCCATGAATCTCAGTTTACATTGACGCCATGTTCAGAAAATCCTCAAAAATGTCCGGAGAAATTATACATAGCTCCGCCAGATAACGCCAGATAACAGCAATACACATCATAAACTTTGACTAAATATACATGTTCTACATATAGTTAGAAAGATACACTGCTTCTTAATGCAACCGCTTTGTCACATTTCTTTTTAACGTTACAGAAATCGTTCACTATTCAATAATCTGAGGCGGCGCTCAGACGTAAGCAATATTTCTCCGCTATGTTGGAGTCAACAGAAATACAAAATTACAACATAAATATTCCCTTACCTTTGATGGTCTTCGATCAGAATGTAGTGGAAGGAGTCATACTTACCCAATACATCGTTTTGTTTCAGTTCGTTGGTAGTTATAGTAGCATAGGCTACCCGTGTCAGCTGAAATGCATCCAAAATGACTTCTGGTCCCGAACAGTTAGGCATCAAAACTTCAAAATTACATATTATATGTCGACTAAACTGGTCAAACTAAGTGCAGAATCAAGCTTTAGGATGTTATAAACATACAAAACAACTGGCGATTCAACCGGACAAAAGGAATTCTTCTAAGACCTTCTGGAATGAAAGGATGACTGTATACAATTCGCGCTCGAACGTGCATGTATTTTCTCGCGACACCCACTATTTTGCCTGCCAAAGGGTCAAAGCTCGCGGGATTTGCGCAATTAAACGCTCTACTGATAGAGGACATCTAGCGGAAGACATAGAAAGTGTTTCCAGATCCATAGCTGGTTGGGAAGGGTGGGGGCGATGAGGTCAAAGTTGCCCCAACTCTCATCCAAAGGGGGCAGTATTGTCCCGAGCATTAACAGGTTTTAAGGAGCCTTTTGGACCTAGACATGGCGCTCCGGTACCGCTTGCCATGTAGTAGCAGAAAGAACAGTCTATGACTTGGGTGACTGGAGTCTTTGACAATTTTTCTCTGACACCGCCTAGTATATAGGTCTTGGAGGTCAGGAAGCTTGGCCCCAGTGATGTACTCCATCCTCTGTAGCGCCTTATTTTTATTTTTGTATTTGACCTTTATTTAACTAGGCAGGTCAGTTAAGAACAAATTCTTATTTTCAGTGACGGCCTGGGAACAGTGGGTTAACTGCCTTGTTCAGCGGCAGAATGACAGCTCGGGGATTCGATATTGAAACCTTTCAGTTACTAGTCCGACGCTCTAACCACTAGGCTACGCCGCCCCTTCTGGTTGGAGCAGTTGCCATACCAGGCGGGGATGCAACCGGTCAGGATGCTCTCAATGGTGCAGCTGTAGAACTTGAACTTGAAACAATAATTCAGTCCGGGAATTTGACTCCATCCCAAGCCACCCTGTTCACGCAAACCACTCATTTTGTAGGCTAACCCTATTTTTTGATGTAACGGGTACCAAACTAGTTATAAATTTGGCCACTGTGTTCATCTGAGAAGAAAGTTATCCACATTACAAAATACAAACATTTGGGATTGACCAACAAGTAGCCTATCTGAACACTGAGTTTTCAAGGTATGCTATGGCTATGGGTGCACCCTCAAAAACTCACTAGGAATACACCAATCATAGCACATACAAATGTACAAGGCTAGACACACAAAACAATTAGCCTACACTTTTTAAAAAGAGAATGAGATATACAGAGTTAGCTCAAATGTTCAAATGATTATATTCAAGCATCAAGCATATCAAAAGTTTCAAAAAACTTCACACACACACATTCACTGAACTTGAACATAAGCTACAACAATGTAAGTAAGTATAATACAAAAGTCGGGAAAAGCACTCTTCTACAAAAAAATGTAGACTACAATGTTCACTCACTGGTGTTTATTTTTGTGCTGTTTGCTTTATGGACACATCTATACATCGACTCAATGAAATTGAACATTAGCTACATAACTGCAAGTATAATCTGAAAGTCCAAAAACATGCCTCAATACAAAAGCTTTAACTCACAGCACATCTTCTTTCACCTTTGTCAGCCTGTTAAATAAGAGTCATATCATAGCTACTTCAGAGTAACCAGTGAGTAATTACCACTAGTAAACCAGTAGGCGGCACAGTAACTCACTGCTCTCTGCCACCTTGTCAATGATGTCATCTTTGTCAAGTCCCATAAGAGTCTCATTCTCTGTTGCCATCAAAAGATTGTCTTGAGTGAGGGAGGTTCTTAGGCGGTTCTTCACAAATTTCAGGGTGGAGAATGTCGTCTCACAAGCCACCTGAGTGATGGATAGGTTGAGGAGGAACTTGTAGCCCAAACAAATGATGTGATATGCGTCCGTGAGCAGATTGTACTGAGACAGAAGAAGATAGCAGCATATCAGGCAACAACTTCTGCTCACCAACTCTACACTTTGATCAGGATCCTCAAAGCCTTCTCCTTATTCATCACTGGCGGTGGCTCTGGTGTTGTACTCCTCCACTGCTGACTGTTTCAGTCTTTCCCACTGTTGTGCAAGGTTGATCAGTTCAGCCTACAATGACTCAACAGTGGCATGTTCATCAAATCCCAATAAGCATTTGCTGAGCTCCTTCATGACTGTCTTTGGAAGGCCCTTTTTTCTGAACTGAGAAAATGCTTCAGATTCATACAGGAGACATCTGTATACAGCACTGCATTTGCTGCATTAACGGAGGTGAATACTTTCAACAACAGTGTCCAATACCACATTGTAGATCTTGATTTTGTGATCCATGTCTGCATTAGTAATGGGCTCATCTTCTGCCAACTCACCTGGCTTTCTCTTCTTTTTTTGTTCTCTTCTCTGGGAGAGCAGTCTGCGCTTCGGCATCACAGTCCTACTGTGCTACTGTTAATCCTCCAGAATGCCATTGGCCCACTCAACAAAGTCGTCTGCTGCCCTCTTCACACCCTCAAAGTCTTGTCACACTTTCTCAGGTTATCCTCCATTCCCGTAACCAAGTGCTGTGCTGTTACAATATCCATACCACTTGTTTGCAAGTATTTAGAGAGAGGGGACGTCTGCTCAAAAATCTTGAGAAAAACCTCAGCTGTAAGTATGGTTTCATACTTTGGGAGAGCATCCTTGTACCCTTGGGCCTTACAGGTTTTATTGTTACATTCTTTTCCATTATTTCCATAGTGATGACCACATCCATGTAAAGTGCATGGTCAGGCTTTGCAAAGCTTCCAAATACTTTCCTCAAGGCCTTGTCTTTGGCCCACCAGCGTGTTTCAGCAATTACATCAAGCCGTCTGTGTCTCCTGTCCTCACTGGTTTCCTCCCATAGCTTCATGCGCTTGTAGGAATCTCAAACGAACACTACAATGTCATTCAGTAGTTAGAAAAGGGATTCACTTGCCACAACAACCCCAGTGGTGTCAGTTAGAACAAGGTTGATTACATGTGAGTATCACCATATGTGACTGTACGTACATACCCCAACCAGTGACTGTACGTACATACCCCAACCAGAAGCCATGGATTACAGGCAACACTTGCACTGAGCTAAAGGGTAGAGCTTCCGATTTCAAGATGTGAGACTCTAACCCGGAAGCTTACAAGAAATCCTGCTATGCCCTGCGACGAACCATCAAACAGGCAAAGCTTCAATACAGGGCTAAGATTGAATCATACTACACCGGCTCCAACGCTCGTCTTATGTGACAGGGCTTGCAAACTATTACAGACTACAAAGGGAAGCACAGCCGCGAGCTGCCCAGTGACACGAGCCTACCAGACGAGCTAAATCACTTCTATGCTCGTGTCGAGGAAAGCAACATTAAGGCATGTATGAGAGCACCAGCTGTTCCGGACGACTGTGTGATCACTCTCTCCATAGTCGACGTGAGTAAGACTATTAAACAGGTCATCAAACACAAGGCTGCATGGCCAGACAGATAACCAGGACGTGTGCTCCGGGCATGTGCTGACCAACTGGCAGGTTTCTTCACTGACATTTTCAACATGTCCCTGATTGATTTTGTAATACCAACATGTTTCAAGCAGACCACTATAGTCCCTGTGCCCAAGAAAGGCAACCTTCCTAAATGACTACAGACCCATAGCACTCACGTCCGTAGCCATGAAGTGCTTTGAAAGGCTGGGCATGGCTCACATCACCATCATTATCCCAGAAACCCTAGACCCACTCCAATTTGCATACCGCCCAAACAGATCCACAGATGATGCAATCTCTATTGCACTCTACACTGCCCTTTCCCACCTGGACAAAAGGAACACTTATGTGAGAATGCTAATCATTGACTACAACTCAGCGTTCATCACCATAGTACCCTCAATGCTCATCACTAGGCTAAGGATCCTGGGACTAAACACCTCCCTCTGCAACTGGATTCTGGACTTCCTGACGGACCGCCTCCAGGTGGTGAGGGTAGGTAGCAACACATCTGCCACGCCGATCCTCAACACTGGAGCTCCCCAGGGGTGCGTGCTCAGTCCCCTCATGTACTCCCTTTTCACCCACGACTGGCCAGGCAACACCAGCATTAAGTTTGCAGACGACACAACAGTGGTAGGCCTGATCACTGACAATGACGAGACAGCCTATAGGGAGTAGGTCCGAGACCTGGCCGGGTGGTGCCAGAATAACAACCTATCCCTCAACGTAACGAAGACTAAGGAGGTGATTGTGGACTACAGGAAAAGGAAGACCGAGCACGCCCCCATTCTCATCGACGGGGCTGTAGTGGAGCAGGTTGAGAGCTTCAAGTTCCTTGATGTCCACATCAACAACAAACTAGAATGGTCCAAACACACCAAGACAGCCGTGAAGAGGGCACGACAAAGCCTATTCCCCCTCAGGAAACTAAAAATGATTTGGCATGGGTCCTGAGATCCTCAAAAGGTTCTACAGCTGCAATATCGAGAGCATGACTGACTGGTTGCATCACTGCCTGGAATGGCAATTGCTCGGCTTCCAACCGCAAGGCACTACAGAGGGTAGTGCGAATGGGGCTAAGCTGCTTGCCATCCAGGACCTCTACACCAGGCGGTGTCAGAGGAAGGCCCTAATAATTGTCAAAGACCCCAGCCACCTCAGTCATAGACTGTTCTCTCTACTTCCGCCTGGAAAGCGGTACCGGAGTGCCAAGTCTAGGACAAAAAGGCTTCTCAACAGTTTTTACCCCCAAGCCGTAAGACTTCTGAACAGGTAATCAAATGGCTACCCAGACTATTTGCATTGTGTGTGTGTGTGTCCCAACCCCTCTTTTACGCTACTGCTACTCTCTGTTCATCATATATGTATAGTCACCTTAACCATATATACATGTACATACTACCTCAATCAGCCTTACTGACCTGTGTCTATATGTAGCCTCGCTACTTTTATTACCTCGCTACTGTTATTGCATCCATTTTCTGTTTGTGCCATCTTTGGAGTGGAATACATTGGGAATGACTCATTGAGGGGTTTGTTTTGGGTGATACTAAAAAAATAAGTCAAAATCCTTGGACTGAGGACGGGCAAAATAATCAAATGGATTTTCAGTGCTTTCGCTGTCCCTTTCTATTTTCCCTGTACTGGGCTCTGAGATTACATTGTAAATAACCTCAACTTAATCTTGTATTACTTGTGCAGTCATCGATTGTATGCCCCCCGATTACAGTCCTACTTATAATCTCATAAATAAAGCACATATTAATCTGAAATCATAGCCTACATGTTCAGGTTTGTGCTCTTTAGTTGTACCTGAAGGTTCCTGCTCGGAGTCTGACTCTGAACTGACCACCATCTCCAGTTCTGCTGGAGCACCTGAAGCCCTAGTGCTGCTGCTGCTTCCTTCTCCACCTTTGCAAAGAAAATGCTCTATTATCATAGACACTATCATTAGTTTAGTACAGCTCTGGAAAAAAATAAGAGCGGTCTCTTAATTTGGAGTGGGCTCTTAATTTTTCCCAGAGCTGTATATTATTGTAGTAACTTGTAATGCTGGTACTAATGGCTCTAATGGACTTTGTCATTGTCTGTGTTGTGTCACACAGGCTACTGTGTTACGTTCATGGATGTATTATGGTTAAGTTACTGTAGCCTGTTTCGCTGTACAGTGTATGTGCACTTTTCTTAGCTTATGTGACATGAGTCAAGACCGAATGCTGGCATGTCCATAGTCTAGGTTTACTATTTTTTACTAGTTGCCTTCAATGTAATATTATGATCGCTATGTTGCACTCATTGCTATGATATAATTCCTCCACGAAGACGTAAGACGTGCAAACTGTTTAGCCTACCAGCTGTTGTGTCACTATTATTAGCTAGGCTACTTAGCTAGCCATTTTGGGTGTCGTGTGGGTGTTTCAGCTAGTGTTTTTGACTGACCTGGTCCCTTACTGACGAACATGTAGCTTATTTTGCAGCATTTAGCTGTGTCTGTGGCAAGGGCCTTCCTCTTTTATATTCTCTCCCTCTCTGCTTCACTTTCCCTTTTCTGACCATCCATTTCGCTGTGCGAAGCAGATAGATGGTTGCTATGTGCGTCGAGGAGAGACCTGATTTCTGTCATTTTTGGCGCCGCACCATCGTGCGGGGACACTGCAGCGAGAGAGTGAGAGTCCCGCCTGATGCGTGGATTCTCCCTCAACTCATTCCCGCTTGCAATATTATCGCTGGTCAAGTTGACTATTCCCGGTAGGCCAAAACAACCCTCAGGGCACCGGAAAATGTCCCGGTGCTCCCGACGGCCAGTCTGCCGTTGGTGTTGGCGTGCCCTCTTCAGGACTGTCTCGGTGTGTGAAAGGTATTATAGACTCGGTCTGGGAGAGGTTGAAAATGTCAGTGAAGGCACTTGCCAGTTTCTCCACGCATGCTTGCAGTACAAGTCCTGGTCATCTGTCTGGCTCAGAGGTCTTGTGAATATTGACCTGTTTAAAGGTCTTGCTCATATCGGTTATGAAGAGCCTGGTCACACAGTCGTCCAGAACAGCTGGTGCTCTCATGCATGCTTCAGTGTTGCTTGCCTTGAAATGAGCATTTCTTTTTTTATTTTACATTATTTTAAATAAGCAAGTCAGTTAAGAACAAATTCTTATTTTCAATGACAGCCTAGGATCAGTGGGTTAACTGCCTTGTTCAGGGGCAGAACGACAGATTTGTACCTTGTCAGCTTGGGGGTTTGAACTTGCAACCTTCCGGTTACTAGTCCAACGCTCTAACCACTAGGCTACCCTGCCGCCCCAGGGTGGAAGCCAAAGCATGTATGCGGAAGCCAAAGCACTTATGTATTATGTATTTCTCATCGCTCATACACAGACTACACTATGGATCATCATGCGCCATGGTTTGACAAACGAAATAAAACCGATTTAAAAAAAAAAAACTATCACCTGACTCTGTCCCATGTAATTACATGAAATGCATACAACTTGTTTAATTTAATATAAAATCGACTGTCTTCCCTAGAAAATGTTTTTGGGGCATTTACAAAGCATCTATTTGATAATGCAAAACAGCAAATTCTAAGTGTTGTTTTCTAATGCCATGTTGTTTAGATATAGTATGTTTGAATTTATATGTCCTCCACCCACCCATCCATGTGTTCCAGTAGTGGATACGCCTTATCAGAAAGATCATCTCAGCTTTTTCTTCTCCCACTTTTGAGAGCTGTAAACTATTCCCCTTCTCATAGGTGGCATCAACAAACAGTACATGTTTATAGGAGTGTGCAGGTAAACATGTTCAATTTAACTGATGGATCTGAGTCATCTTTGTGCTTTGAGCTGGGTTCAACTAGTATTCGAAACCTTTCAAATTCTTTCAGAGTTTGTTCTATCCTGCCTGGAATGCCAGGTAGGTGGCTGTTGCAGTTTTCTTTTAAATCTTATATTCACCCATTAAGACAGGCAAGCTCAATCAATCACATATAAAGTGTTTGGAATGATTTTGAATAGTGTTTGAACCCAGGTCTGGTGCCTTCCTGGGTGGATTCTAGCAGGATATTTGTGTGGAAAAGGTCAAGAACGAGAAACAACAGAACAGTATTCTTGGAACAGATTACTGACCATCATAACTCTTTCAGACTGATCACTTGTATGTGCGTGGTTTGTGTTTGTGCATGGGTGGAAATAGGTTTTGCCATGGTTACTATTTCATTGTAACTATACCTTTTTTGTAATGAGCCAGAAGAGTTGGTGAGTTACCAAAACTTTTATTGCCTTCAACCAGGAGGGAGAGTCCAACTCAACCATTTCATCTGCAAGTTAGATCAGAGCTGTGGCTTAGACAAGTTAGAGAGCTGTGGCGTTGGCTAAGACTGCATAACACCAGTCTAACCGATATGCTATCTTATCTCTGTAGAGAGAAACAGGAGAAGCCAGGAGAGGCTGGAGTCTAATGTGTATGTTTTGCTCTTCAACAGGGAATTTGTGTCGATTTCTGTTGAATTTAGGAGTGCTGCCTGAACGGCTGGATTAACAAAGGCCACCCTTACACAACAATAGGGTTGCATCACCAAATGGCGCCCTAATCCCTATAAAGTGCATTACTTTTTTTGCTCTGATGAAAAGTAGCACACTACGTAAGGAATAGGGTGCCATTTGGGATGTAGCAACATCAGTTTATTACCCAGCCTAATGTGATTTTACCTAATGAAGTCACTAATGAAAGTGACTTATCTTCAAAGCTTATAGTACATGAATAGACACAGCAAATTCTCCAGAGTAATTTTTATTTTATTTTTATGTATCATGACGTATAATGTGGAGTCTGTGGACCCATATACACACCGGAACAGTGTTAATTGGTCCTGAACAGCCATACTGAAAAGTACATTTTCTCTCCTGGATAACTACCAGAAAGAATTAAAAGACAGACTGAGTGGACAGAGCGCTAATATTAATGAGCTCGCCTTGACTGGCAGCTCTTTGAAATGCCTATGTCAAGGAACTTGGATGCAGTGAGCAGGAAAATCATCTCAGGCAAATGTGGTGATACACAAAGCAGCTCAAACAACATTGAAATTTCATCAGTGATATCAATTTATTTGTATACATCTCCTGTTTGTCACGTCTCTTGTGATGCGATTCAAAGCAACACTGACAGATGTTTTAACTTGATAACTGCATCAGAGTTTTCAATTACCCTTTCCCCCTTTTGTTCCATGGTGGCTGAAGACCTAGCCAGTAACTAGCTGACACCAGACACAGATGAAATGGGAAACATACACTGCTCAGAAAAATAAAGGGAACACTTAAACCACACAATGTAACTCCAAGTCAATCACACTTCTGTGAAATAAAACTGTCCACTTAGGAAGCAACACTGATTGACAATAAATTTCACATGATGTTGTGCAAATGGAATATACAACAGGTGGAAATTATAGGCAATTAGCAAGACATCCCCAATAAAGGAGTGGTTCTACAGGTGGTGACCACAGACCACTTCTCAGTTCCTATGCTTCCTGGCCGATGTCTTGGTCACTTTTGAATGCTGGCGGTGCTTTCACTCTAGTGGTAGCATGAGACGGAGTCTACAACCCACACAAGTGGCTCAGGTAGTGCAGCTCATCCAGGATGGCACATCAATGCGAGCTGTGGCAAGAAGGTTTGCTGTGTCTGTCAGCGTAGTGTCCAGAGCATGGAGGCGCTACCAGGAGACAGGCCAGTACATCAGGAGACGTGGAGGAGGCCGTAGGAGGGCAACAACCCAGCAGCAGGACCGCTACCTCCGCCTTTGTGCAAGGAGGAGCACTGTCAGAGCCCTGCAAAATGACCTTCAGCAGGCCACAAATGTGCATGTGTCTGCTCAAACGGTCAGAAACAGACTCCATGAGGGTGGTATGAGGGCCCGACGTCCACAGGTGGGGGTTGTGTTTACAGCCCAACACCGTGCAGGACGTTTGGCATTTGCCAGAGAACACCAAGATTGGCAAATGGCTCTTCACAGATGAAAGCAGGTTCACACTGAGCACATGTGACAGACGTGACAGAGTCTAGAGACGCAGTGGAGAACGTTCTGCTGCCTGCAACATCCTCCAGCATGACCAGTTTGGCGGTGGGTCAGTCATGGTGTGGGGTGGCATTTCTTTGGGGGGCCGCACAGCCCTCCATGTGCTCGCCAGAGGTAGCCTGACTGCCATTAGGTACCGAGATGAGATACTCAGACACCTTGTGAGACCATATGCTGGTGCGGTTCCTCCTAATGCAAGACAATGCTTGACCTCATGTGGCTGGAGTGTGTCAGCAGTTCCTGCAAGAGGAAGGCATTAATGCTATGGACTGGCCCGCGTGTTCCCCAGACCTGAATCCAATTGAGCACATCTGGGACATCATGTCTCGCACCATCCACCAATGACACGTTGCACCACAGACTGTCCAGAAGTTGGCAGCCACCTCATCAGGAGCATGCCCAGGAATTGTAGGGAGGTCATACAGGCACGTGGAGGCCACACACACTACTGAGCTTCATTTTGACTTGTTTCAAGGACATTACATCAAAGTTGGATCAGCCTGTAGTGTGGTTTTCCACTTTAATTTTGAGTGTGACTCCAAATCCAGACCTCCATGGGTTGATAAATTTGATTTCCATTGATAATTTTCGTGTGATTTTGTTGTCAGCACAT
The DNA here is from genome assembly GCF_036934945.1 of Oncorhynchus masou masou. Classification (NCBI taxonomy): domain Eukaryota; kingdom Metazoa; phylum Chordata; class Actinopteri; order Salmoniformes; family Salmonidae; genus Oncorhynchus; species Oncorhynchus masou. The sequence goes on along the minus strand of NC_088226.1, from coordinate 40,304,641 downwards.
TCAACTATGTAAAGAAAAAAGTATTTAATAAGAATATTTCATTCATTCAGATCTAGGATGTGTTATTTTAGTGTTCCCTTTAGTGTTCCCTTTGAGCAGTGTATAAGTAGATGTGATAGATGAATAGGGTAAACCTTTAAATACATTCTTTGACACCCTACAGTAAAATTTTAGCACCAGCGGAGTAGTTATCTAGCTGTATAAACCACGCCCCTCTGCAAACATGCCTTCCCTGATGTTGGTTACAAGACGGTATTTATTTCAATTAGATAAGAGAATATGTCACGATGTTCCCTTAATAATGAATCCAAGTTATTTGACATTGGTGAGGGGACCAGTCATAGAAGCAACTGTTATTGTTCATACTTTGATCATCATACTTTGATCTGGTCTCTTTCCAATATCATCTAATTTAAAAAAAAAACTTGATTTTGACTTTTCATTATATAGATATATATTTTACACAATACCATACATATTTCATAAGTCCTTATTTTGAGGGCTTAGTTTTACCATATTACAGAGTCCTGAAACTCATATATACAGTGCCTTGCGAAAGTATTTGGCCCCCTTGAACTTTGCGACCTTTTGCCACATTTCAGGCTTCAAACATAAAGATATAAAACTGTATTTTTTGTGAAGAATCAACAACAAGTGGGACACAATCATGAAGTGGAACGAAATTTATTGAATATTTCAAACTTTTTTAACAAATCAAAAACTGAAAAATTGGGCGTGCAAAATTATTCAGCCCCCTTAAGCTAATACTTTGTAGCGCCACCTTTTGCTGCGATTACAGCTGTAAGTCGCTTGGGGTATGTCTCTATCAGTTTTGCACATCGAGAGACTAAATTTTTTTCCCATTCCTCCTTGCAAAACAGCTCGAGCTCAGTGAGGTTGGATGGAGAGCATTTGTGAACAGCAGTTTTCAGTTCTTTCCAGAGATTCTCGATTGGATTCAGGTCTGGACTTTGACTTGGCCATTCTAACACCTGGATATGTTTATTTTTGAGCCATTCCATTGTAGATTTTGCTTTATGTTTTGGATCATTGTCTTGTTGGAAGACATCTCCGTCCCAGTCTCAGATCTTTTGCAGACTCCATCAGGTTTTCTTCCAGAATGGTCCTGTATTTGGCTCCATCCATCTTCCCATAAATTTTAACCATCTTCCCTGTCCCTGCTGAAGAAAAGCAGGCCCAAACCATGATGCTGCCACCACCATGTTTGACAGTGGGTATGGTGTGTTCAGGGTGATGAGCTGTGTTGCTTTTACGCCAAACATAACATTTTGCATTGTTGCCAAAAAGTTCAATTTTGGTTTCATCTGACCAGAGCACCTTCTTCCACATGTTTGGTGTGTCTCCCAGGTGGCTTGTGGCAAACTTTAAACAACACTTTTTATGGATATCTTTAAGAAATGGCTTTCTTCTTGCCACCTTCCATAAAGGCCAGATTTGTGCAATATACGACTGATTGTTGTCCTATGGACAGAGTCTCCCACCTCAGCTGTAGATCTCTGCAGTTCATCCAGAGTGATCATGGGCCTCTTGGCTGCATCTCTGATCAGTCTTCTCCTTGTATGAGCTGAAAGTTTAGAGGGACGGCCAGGTCTTGGTAGATTTGCAGTGGTCTGATACTCCTTCCATTTCAATAGTATCGCTTGCACAGTGCTCCTTGGGATGTTTAAAGCTTGGGAAATCTTTTTGTATCCAAATCCGGCTTTCAACTTCTTCACAACAGTATCTTGGACCTGCCTGGTGTGTTCCTTGTTCTTCATGATGCTCTCTGCGCTTTTAACGGACCTCTGAGACTATCACAGTGCAGGTGCATTTATACGGAGACTTGATTACACACAGGTGGATTGTATTTATCATCATTAGTCATTTAGGTCAACATTGGATCATTCAGAGATCCTCACTGAACTTCTGGAGAGAGTTTGCTGCACTGAAAGTAAAGTGGCTGAATAATTTTGCACGCCCAATTTTTCAGTTTTTGATTTGTTAAATTTTTTTGAAATATCCAATAAATGTCGTTCCACTTCATGATTGTGTCCCACTTGTTGTTGATTCTTCACAAAAAAATACAGTTTTATATCTTTATGTTTGAAGCCTGTAATGTGGCAAAAGGTCGCAAAGTTCAAGGGGGCCGAGTACTTTCGTAAGGCACTGTATATATAACTTTGAACAAAAGTATCATATTTCCCATCATGCTCTATAGCAGATTGATTTTTCTAATTGTTTATTTCAGTATCTATGTTTGTGCATGTTTATTTCAGTATCTATGTTTGTGCATGGTCATTGATTGATTCATTAATTCATTCATATAAATTACTAAACTAATCCAATATGTTACTTGACTTATTGCACACGTTACTGAAATGGTTGTTCCAGTTTAGATGCCTTCGGTCAGGGGTCTCCAATAGTGATGGGAAGTTAGGTGTTTTTCCACATTTGACTCAGTAATGCCCAGCGCCCGCAGGGCCCCCTACCAGCGAACGATGAACTGAAAACTTAAAATAGTCATAATTCTACAAGCCTCTGGTTCACATATTGTTCACTGTAAGGTGCTTATTGGAGCTGTCGTTTGTGGCTGAGACTTGTAAAAGCGTGCATGTTTTGTACAATGTCCATGTGTTGATTGCTAGGCATACAAATAAGATTATTTGTTGGTACATTTAAAATTAAGTATAGTTGTTGCTGCAACTTGACTATATTGTGAATGACTCTTAGAGGAATGCATTGCTTGAATGCCGTGAGGTTGATAAGCCCAATATCGTTCGTGAACTGTAGCCCCCCAAACGATTCATGTTTGAGTTTGTTGAGCAGAGGCTGTGTAAATGTTGGTTCGACTTAGCTGTATCCATCATAACATTCAATAATCAATTATATGCATTCATTCTTGCACCATCAATTTTCAGTTCTAAACATATAACAGACAGTTGTTGGTCGGAGCACGTCTCCAGAGTCACCAGCGGAGTAATCCTGCTATAGAATTAATTACGGCCAGCAATTTAAACAAAAAAGTAAAATGAATCATGACTCTCAAGTCAGTAAAATAAGTAGTTAAAAAAGCTCTGAGCAATAAGAAATGTAGAGTCATTGCTTAGTCTTCCCAACCCTGGCAGTCATTCTGAATACATGTTGCAGGTGATTAAAAATGCAAAAAGTTGGAAATCCCCACACTGGTTGGATACCAATAGGAATTACTCAACACCTTGCAAGCCAGCATAATGTGACATACAGGCCTGATGTGTCCTGTAAACCATGAGTTTAAGGCCAAAATATTACATTCAGAAAAAAAGTTTTTGATTTGTTCTTAAAGGGATATAAACACTTGCAGCTCAGTGGTACCCTGTGAGGTCATCCTTTAGCTATAAGTGCATAATTGTACACCAGTTCATACTTCAGGCCACATCAGGCCTGCAAGTAGGGTTACAAAATTTCGGTGACCACCTGATTGAAGGATTTAGGATTTTCTGTATCCGTTTCCGGGAAAAGTCTAACCAGGTTTTCTGGAAAACCTGAACATTTTGGGAAGTTACCAAGCTAACATATGGAATTGATTGAAATACCATGGATAATTTAGCTATTTTGATTAGGAATTTTAGGACCGATTTAGGATAACACATCCATAAATGGACAAATAAGAAACCTCAGGAAATATTTTTGTTATGTTGGCACAAAACTACCTCCATACTTCAGTTTGTTTATATGTGTTACCTTCAGATGATTCTCGTGACACTTGTAGTGGTTATTGAGAAAAACGGAGTCTCCCCTTTCCATAGAATGGTCATAATAGTTTGTAGGCCACTACAGATGTTTTGCTGAGAAGACCGATTTTCGTTACTCAAAATGTTTAAGTTGATACAACTCTAATCTGGACCCCTCACAACAGGGTTATTGTTGCTGTTGTTGCTGTTAGAAAGGTTCCTAAAACAAACACATGCTTTATTCGTTAGAGAAATGTTAAGTTGTAATGAGCAGGCTTTCTTTCATGATTTTTTTTATTTTGACTGGAGCAAGATTGAGCTTAACACTGATGTGGAAACTGCCTGGAAATTATTTCATGATGTTTTTTTCCAAATAGTAAACAAACATGCCCCATTCTGCAGGCTCAGAGTTAATGGGAGGGATAATCCATGGTTTTCCTCTGAGCTGTCTTGTATTATTCAAAAACGTCACTAGCCTGGGCTAAAGTAAGGAAATCATGTTCTGATGCTGATTTGCTTCTTTTTAGGCAGCTACGAAACAAGTGTTATTTTCATCTCAGAAAGGCCAAGTCCGAATATTTTATGTCTGTTATCACCTATAACCTGAATGACCCTAGAATGTTTTGGAAGGCTACTAAGTCTATGTCTGGTAACAGTAATGTTAATGAATTACCTTCATGGGTATTGAAGGAGTCTGTTGCTGTATATGACAAAACTGAAATCTGGTAGGCTGTTTGAGTATCCTCTGTCTCTGTACAACCCTGTGTGGATAAACCAGTGAGAGCTGGTCAAACTTTTAGCTTTTTGCCATTCTGCAGGAGGTACATAAAGCCCTGAAATACTTAGAACAGAGAACGCCTGCAGGTCCTGATCTTCTTGATCCCTGCTTTTTAAACCTGTCAGCTCATTTCATAGCTGAACCACTTACATATCTGTTCAATTGAACCCTGGAATGAAGATCTGGAAATCAGCATTTGTCCTACCACTTTTTAAAAGGGGGAGATACAACTCTTAAATAATTATAGGCCAATCTCAAAGCTCTCACCCCAGGTGAAAATACTTAAATCCCTTGTGAGTGAACAGCTAAAAGAGTTTTTATTTATTAACTATATTTTATCAATCTACCAATCGGGCTTCAGGAAGAAGCATAGCACAATTACAGCAGCCATGAAGGTTTCAAATTATTTCACTGAATCCCTTGACAAAAACAGCATTGGGTCTCATTTTTTATTGATCTCTCGAATGCCTTTGATACAGTTGATCATGCTATACTGAGGCAGAGATTATTGAGCGTTGGTCTTTCGGAGCATGCAGTTGCATGGTTTGCTAACTATATGTCTGATAGAACTCAGTGCACTCAATGTGATGGGCTCATGTCTGTTAAATTGTCTGTCTGTAATTGTGTGCCCTGGGGCTCTGTACTTGGTCCCCTCTTATTCACTATTTGTATAAATAATTTAGACAATAATGTGCAAAATGCGCAACTTTACTTTTATGCTGATGACACTGTTATTTATTGTAATTTACAAAAAAAATTAAACTGAAGTTGAGATTTTATTTTAGGAATAAGGCCTGTTTTTCTTTTGAAGCCAGAAGGAGGCTAGTATCAGCTACATTTATGCCTATACTAGACTATGGGGGTATTTTAGATATGAATGCATCCGCTCAGTGTTTGATATCAATTGACACCTTGTCAATCGTAGGCTCAGTCACTGGTATACTTTTATTTACAATGCCATTTTGGGTTTACCACCATTTTTGGGGGAAATTTTTATTGTTTACAAATGTGGCGGGTTCTCTCTTCTTTCGCAGGACTTTATCCTGCAATTATTTTATTTTTTTTAAACAGAATTTGGTAAAATGGCTTTTATGTACTCTGTGCCATCGGCTTGGAACGCCTTACATAAATGCTTTTAATCTTTTAATTTGTCCCGATTGGAGTTTCTAATCATTGATTCAGAATTTCGAAACAGATTCTCTGACCTGTCAATATTTTAAATTTGCTGTTTTATGATTTTGTTTTACTCTTGTGAATCCTATGTTTTTTACTAGATTACCTGTAGTTTTTCATGTTATCTGTGTGTAATTGTGTAATGACTTGATGCTGCCTATCTTGGCCAGGATGCTCTTGAAAGAGATTTCAAATATCAATTAGCACTTCCTGGTTAAATAAAGGTTAAATAAAAAAATAAAACTCTTACCCTATGAGGTCCGGAGGCTGCTGGTTTTCTGTTCTACCTGATAATGAATTGTACCCACCTGGTGTCCCAGGTCTAAATCAGTCCCTGATTAGAGGGGAACAATGACAAATGCAGTGTAACTTGCTTTGAGGTCCATAGTTGAGATTGAGGGAACTAAAGAGTCAAAATGACTCTATCGGTTTTAGCAATGACTACAAAATCACTTTAAGTAAATGCACTCTGATATTTTACAGCACCTTCAGAAAGTATTCATGCCCTTGACTTATTCCACATTTTGTTGTGTTACATCCTGAATTCAAAATGTTTTAAATAGATTTTATTTATTTCACCCATCTACACACAATACCCTATAATGACAAGGTGAAACATGTTTTCGGAAATGTTTGCTTATTTATTGAAAATGCAAAATACAAAATACAGAAATATCTCATTAACATACAGTACCGGTCAAAAGTTTGGACACACCTGCTCATTCAAGGGGTTTTCTTTATTTGTACTATTTTCTACATTGTAGAATAATAGTAAAGACATCAGAACTATGAAATAACACATCTGGAATCAAAATATATTTTATATTTGACATTCTTTAAAGTAGCCACCCGTGCCTTGATGACAGCTTTGCAGGCTATTGACATTCTCTCAACAAACTTCACCTGAAATGCTTTTCCAACAGTCTTGAAGGAGTTCCCACATATGCTGAACACTTGTAGGCTGCTTTTCCCTCACTCTGCGGTCCATCTCATCCCAAACCAAACAAATTATAGTCCCACTAAGCACAAACCAGATGGGATGGCATATTGCTGCAGAATGCTGTGGTAGCACAAGAGTATGCTGGTTGTGTCCCTTGAATTCGAAATAAATCACTGACAGTGTCACCAGCAGAGCACCACCACACTATCACACCTCCTTCTCCATGCTTCACGGTGGGAACCACACATGCTGAGATCATCCGTTCACCTACTCTGCGTCTCAAGAAGACACGGTGGCCTGAACCAAAAATCCCAAATATGGACTCATCAGACCAAAGGACAGTTTTCCACTGGTCTAATGTCCATTGCTCGTGTTTCTTGGCCCAAGCAAGTCTATTCTTCTTATTGGTGTACTTTAGTAGTGGTTTCTTTGCAGCAATTCGACCATGAAGACCTGATTCACGCAATCTCCTCTGAACAGTTGATGTGTATGTTACTTGAACTCTGTGAAGCATTAATTTGGGCTGCAATCTGAGGCGCAGTTAGCTCTAATGAATTTATCATCTGCAGCAGAGGTAACTCTGGGTCTTCCATTCCTGTGGAGGTCCTCATGAGAGCCAGTTTCATCATAGCGCTTGATGGTTTTTGCGACTGCACTTGAAGAAACTTTCAAAGTTCTTGACATTTTCCGCATTGACCGACCTTCATGTCTTAAAGTAATGACGGACCGTTGTTTCTCTTTGCTTATTTGAGCTGTTCTTGCCACAATATGGACTTGGTCTTTTACCAAATAGGGCTAACTTCTGTATACCACCCCTAGCTTGTCACAACACAACTGATTGGCTCAAATACATTAAGAAGGAACTGCATTTTAACAAAGCACACCTGTTAATTGAAATGCATTCCAAGTGACTACCTCATGAAGCTGGTTGAGAGAATGCCAAGAGTGTGCAAAGCTGTCATCAAGGCAAAGGGTGGCTACTTTGAATAATCTCAAATATAAAATATATTTTGATTTGTTTAACACTTTTTAGGTTACTACATGATTTTGTATGTGTTATTTCATAGTATTGATGTCTTCACTTTTATTCTACAGTGTAGAAAATTGTAAAAATAAAGAAAAACCCTTGAATGAGTTGGTTTGTCCAAACTTTTGACTGGTACTGTATGTAAATTAGATATGTTTCTATTTCATTTTCAATACATTTAATTTTTTTCTTCTAAAAACATGTTTTCACTTTGTCATTATATGGTATTGTGTGTCAATGGGTGAGAATCATTATCAATTGAATCTATTTTGAATTCAGGCTGTAACACAACCTATTGTGGAATAAGTTGACGGGTATGACTACTTTCTGAAGGCACTGTAAGTGCAATGGGTTTAATGACCACATTGACATATATCGTATTGGCTAATATCTAAGGTGATTGAAATAGTAGGAAACAGAGAAAATTGGGATATATAACCACAACTTTCAAGACTGCCCAAAGGATCAATTTGGTGTGACTGTCATTGTGCAATGCTTTGCATCATCATCATCATCACTTAGCCTACCCATTGTCTTGAGTCTCCAAGTTTCATCACTGCAAGTTAAAAGGCCATAAAATGTATATTATGCACAAGGTCACATCATGTTATACTTAACTGTGGGAAAGGGGCAGAAATACCTGTCATGTTGATATGCTTTTCTGTTTGCTTACATGACTGGTTTCACATTTGTCCACTAGCGACCCTTCACTCAAGGCAGTTGGGGCAGAGCCCACCTGTTTTGAGCCCCACCTGTTTAGCTGTTTTGCACGTTATTTTGGCATTAAAATGTGTCACATATCAGTTTGCAAACAATGAAAAAGTTAATTTGAGTTAAAGAAGCCGCATACAAACATGGTTTCTTTTTTGCTTTCTTGAGTAAGGTAGCTCCAAAATGCAGGTGTTTCAGCCCAGCTCCATGCTTACTGTGGTGGTCGGGCAGCCAGCGGGAAATAATACGGAGGTTAGGGGTTGGTAATGTTTTCTAGTTGCGCCGTGATTGGCTCAGTGTTCTGTCACTCATGGCAACACTACATCACCGACAATTCTAGCCCCTTGGGTGCTGCCATAGAGATACATTAGAAGTAGCCATCCAAGAAGGCTCAAAGTCATTGGCCACAGACAATATGACGTCAAATCATGTTATATTCAGTTCTCTGCTGCCAATGACTGGAACGAACTGCAAAAATCACTGAAGCTGAAGACTCATATCTCCCTCACTATCTTTATGCACCAGCTGTCAGAGCAGCTCACAGATCACTGCACTGCAACATTGCCCATCCATCTACCTCATCCCCATACTATTATTCATTTTATTTATTTTGCTCCTTTGCATCTCAGTATCTCTACTTGCACACCCATCTTTTGCACATCTATCACTCCACTGTTTAATTGCTATATTGTAATTATTTCACTGCAGGCGTGCTGAGGAGCGTGACACCAGTCCGGTGTCATCTGCACCAGTTTCACGCATCTGGCCTCCAGTGAACCTCCCCAGTCCGATATTTCCTGTGTCTCCTCCACACACTCTCCCTGAAGTGTGTGTCACCGTTCCGGTACGTCCTGTGCCTGCTCCTCGCACTCTACCTCAAGTGCGCCTTCTCAGTCAGGTACGTCCAGGTCTCCAGTGCACATACACAGCCCAGTCCGTCCTGTGCTATCTCCCCGCACTCACAGTGCGGAGTGTGTCATTGTTCCGGTACAATTTGTGCCGGTACTATGCACCAGGTCTCCAGTGCGCCTCCACAGCCCAGTACATCCTGTGCTAGCTCCCCGCACTCACCGTGCGGAGTGTGTCATTGTTCCGGCACCATCTGTGCCAGCTCTACGCACCAGGTCTCCAGTGCGCTTCCACAGCCCAGTACGTCCTGTGCCTCCTCCTTGCACTCTCCCTGAAGTGTGTGTCCCCAGTCCAGTACGTCCTGTGCCTCCTCCTTGCACTCTCCCTGAAGTGTGTGTCCCCAGTCCAGTACGTCCTGTGCCTCCTCCTTGCACTCTCCCTGAAGTATGTGTCCCCAGTCCAGTACGTCCTGTGCCTCCTCCTTGCACTCTCCCTGAAGTGTGTGTCCCCAGTCCAGTACGTCCTGTGCCGGAGTCGTCTTCTGCGCCGGTGCTCGGTCCGGGTGTGGGGTTCAACCCAGCTCCATGGCCAGGGCCTCCTCTGCGCCAAGCCCAGTCCGGGCACGGCGTTCTACTCAGCTCCATGGCCGGACCTGTGGTCTGTGTGGGTACTTCGTCCCGCTCCGGAGCCGCCACCGACGCTAGATGCCCACCCGGACCCTCCCCTATAGAGTCAAGTTTTGCGACCGGAGTCCATACCTTTGGGGGGGGGGTGGGGGGGGGTACTGTCACGCTCTGACCATAGAGAGCCTTTTATTCTCTTTGTTGGTTAGGTCAGGGTGTGACCAGGGTGGGTTATCTAGGTTTGTTTATGTCTATGTTGGCCTGGTATGGTTCCCAATCAGAGGCAACTGTTTATCGTTGTCTCTGGTTGGGGATCATATATAGGCAGCCATTTCTCCACTGTTTTTATTGTGGGATCTTGTTTTGAGTTAGTGCATGTAGCACCTCTTATGTTACGTTTCGTTGTTTGTTTAGTTTTTTGTAAGTTTCACGAAATAAAGATGTGGAACTCGGAGCATGCTGCGCATTGATCCGTCTCTACACACAGCCGTGACAGTTAGGGTTAAGGTTAAGGTTATGATTGGGTGGGAGGGGGGGGGGGGGGGGGGCTTGGTAGAGTGCACACAGACAGGTGGTCTGGTCTTCTCTACTCTATCTAGGTGGCCTCAGATCTGAGTGACAACATGGATATCCTGGGAAGGGGACACCAGGGGACAGCTCTCACATACCACCACCAGCAGAAAAGGCCAGACTGGGTTCAGTCCCTGCTCCCAAGTCTTTTGATCTTATTTTTCTTCATCTTCTGTCTGACCTGAAATACGAGCCCTGGTTCTTGTTGGTGGGTCACATCATTTAGTTTTAATTAAACCCTGACCCTGTTTTGGTCCGCCCATGCACTGTTCTCCAGCAGAGTGTGTCTGTGCAATCTCAGGTTCCACAACCTGTTTCTACTGACTCTGCATCATGGCTGCTACAACGCTGACCTATAAAAAGTATTTACTTGAAAACAGAAGACACTTGCAGATGAAAAACATTTCACACTTTGCTTGATACCCAGTGTCATAACATGTCATGACATGGTAATAAACATGTCATGATATGTCATAAAAGCTGACATAACGTGTCATAGTATGGTGATAACACTGTCATGACACGTATAATTACACCTGTTTTGACATATATTGCGTTATTCTATAGCTGGTCATGACACCTACATAAGAGTGTCAAAACCAACATTTACTCAAATTACTTTTTTACCTTCCAATAAGTTTTCTTTCGTTTGAAAGTTTGTTTCTTAAATCCTTTGCTGTTGTAATGAATTCTTTGCAGTCATGTTTTTCTCATCATATTTTTAAATAACTTGTAGAAAATACACTTTATGGCATTGTCATGAAGAATAATGATCATCCTGTGTCATTTTGTTTTATACATATTTTTTATCCCCACCCTCCTCTTCGGAGGACACATATCTTATTTTGTTTTTACAGCTTTTCAGCTACATAAACTGTACATACAGTACCAGTCAAAAGTTTGGACACACCAACTCAGTTAAGAGTTTTTGTATATTTGTACTTTTTTTTAACATTGTAGAGTAATAGTGAAAACATCAAAAACATCAAAACCATGAAATAACACATATGGAATCATGTAGTAACCAAAAAAGTGTTAAACAAATCCAAATGTATGCTATATTTGAGATTCTTCAAAGTAGAGATTGATTCTTCCTTTGCCATTTACAGATAAAAGTTTGTTGTCAAGTCACATGAAAGTTCATGTGTTCGAGAAGGCATTTCTGCCAAAAAAACACACATTTAGATTAAAAACAAAAGTTTATATTCAAACATATCTCCTGTGAAGTAATGACCCGCGACATACGCCTAGTTTCCTGAAATGGATCACATTTGATATGCAAAGTACTTTTATATACAGCAATCACATAACAATAATACATTACCAAACATAAACTCTTTAATCCCACCCCTCAGCCACTCTCAGCCCATCCCAACTATTACCACTATTACCACCCTCATTTGGTTTCCATGTACCATATATTTTTCATTTGTGCTGTGATGTTTTACATACATTCATTATGAATCTTTCTATTCGCATCGTATCCACAGATTGTGAGCTAAAGATGAAAACCTCACCTACAAGTATTATTATATTATTGATTGATTGACTATGGCTTTCCAAATCGCCCAACACTGCTATTTGTAAGGTCCATTTTTTAAGTAAATGTTGTGACTTTTATTTTCAATTTCTGAACCTGTGACCAGAAACAACCTACATGGGGGCAATACCAAAATAAATGACCAAGTGATTCTGTCTCTTCACAGCAAAATCTGCAGAGCTGAGAACCTGTGTCATTTTACTTAGTTGGACTAAGGAAATACACTTTATGACACCGTCAAGATGATAATCATATAAGAAAAGATAAGATATGCATATTAAATACATGCCCTTATATCAGTCCTCAGTCAAAAAGAGGGTGTCTTGTCCTGCTCCTGAAATCTGCTCCTGCATTCATCCCAGTCGGCAGCAACAGAGCACTGGGGTAGGTGCATATCTGATATGAATGTGTGCACGATTACAATGATAATTGAATATGGTTAATATTTTGTTATTTTCTGAAAACATGCTCTTGACATGTAGGCTATGGTGCAATGGAATGTTTTACCATGTGTGGTAGGTTATGTGGGCTTTGAAACACTTATGTAGGTGTCAGAACCAGCCATAAAATAACTACCATGGTAGGTTTTGTGGGTTTTTAACACTTTTATGTAGATGTCATAACCAGCCATAAAATAACGCAATATATGTCCCAACAGGTCCTGACAGGGACCATATTATACACTGATCAAAACAATAAAGGGAACACTTAAACAACACAATGTAACTCCAAATCAATCACACTTCTGTGAAATCCAACTGTCCACTTAGGAAGCAACACTGATTGACAATAAATTTCACATGCTGTTGTGCAAATGGAATATACAACAGGTGGAAGTTATAGGCAATTAGCAAGACACCCCCAATAAAGGAGTGGTTCTGCAGGTGGTGACCACAGACCACTTCTCAGTTCCTATGCTTCCTGGCTGATGTTTTGGTCACTTTTGAATGCTGGCGGTGCTTTCACTCTAGTGGTAGCATGAGACGGAGTCTACAACCCGCACAAGTGGCTCAGGTAGTGCAGCTCATCCAGGATGGCACATCAATGCGAGCTGTGGCAAGAAGTTTTGCTGTGTCTGTCAGCGTAGTGTCCAGAGCATGGAGCCGCTACCAGGAGACAGGCCAGTACATCAGGAGACATGGAGGAGGCCGTAGGAGGGCAACAACCCAGCAGCAAGACCGCTACCTCCGCCTTTGTGCAAGGAGGAGCAGGAACACTGCCAGAGCCCTGCAAAATGACCTCCAGCAGGCCACAAATGTGCATGTCTCTGCTCAAACGGTCAGAAACATGAGGGTGGTATGAGGGCCCGACGTCCATAGGTGGGGGTTGTGCTTACAGCCCAACACTGTGCAGGACGTTTGGCATTTGCCAGAGAACACCAAGATTGGCAAATTCGCCACTGGCGCCCTGTGCTCTTCACAGATGAAAGCCGGTTCACACTGAGCACATGTGACAGACGTGACAGAGTCTGGAGACGCCGCGGAGAATGTTCTGCTGCCTGCAACATCATCCAGCATGACCGGTTTGGCGGTGGGTCAGTCATGGTGTGGGGTGGCATTTCTTTGGGGGGCCGCACAGCCCTCCATGTAGCCTGACAGAGGAATCCTGACTGCCATTAGGTACCGAGATGAGATCCTCAGACCCCTTGTGAGACCATATGCTGGTGCGGTTGGTCCTGGATTCCTCCTAATGCAAGACAATGCTTGACCTCATGTGGCTGGAGTGTGTCAGCAGTTCCTGCAAGAGGAAGGCATTGATACTATGGACTGGCCCACCCGTTCCCCAGACCTGAATCCAATTGAGCACATCTGGGACATCATGTCTCGCTCCATCCACCAATGCCACGTTGCACCACAGACTTTCCAGGAGTTGGCGGATGCTTTAGTCCAGGTCTGGGAGGAGATCCCTCAGGAGACCATCCGCCACCTCATCAGGAGCATGCCCAGGCTTTGTAGGGAGGTCATGCAGGCACGTGGAGGCCACACACACTACTGAGCCTCATTTTGACTAGTTTTAAGGACATTACATCAAAGTTGGATCAGCCTGTAGTGTGGTTTTCCACTTTAATTTTGAGTGTGACTCCAAATCCAGACCTCCATGGGTTGATAAATTTGATTTCCATTGATAATTTTTGTGTGATTTTGTTGTCAGCACATTCAACTATGTAAAGAAAAAAGTATTTAATAAGAATATTTCATTCATTCAGATCTAGGATGTGTTATTTTAGTGTTCCCTTTATTTTTTTGAGCAGTGTATATAACAGGTTATGACAAATTATGTTAGCTGTTATGACATGGTTATGACTGTGTCATAGTGTGTTATGACACTGGGTGTCAAGTAAAGTGTTACCAATGTTGCTCCTTTCTTCTCTCTTTTTCTCCTTTTTTTAGTCCTCCTCTCTATGACGTATCGTTTCACAGCTGGAGTTTTTCATGTCATCTTGGGTCATCTTGTCTCCAGCTCAGCCTAAGAGGATTTGGGCTACTTCTCACTCCCCAGGTATAATGTTAATTGAATAAGTGAAACAGCATCACCAAGCCAGCACTCACTCAGCCGTGTTCCAGAGAAGAGATGTGATGTTAGCAAACCTCAGGGGGATTTTAAGAGACCCATAAGCATAGACACACCAACACATACAAGTGGTGCGTCAGCTAGGTTTGGCCTCAGGCCCAATTGTTTCTGAGCTAATAGCCAGCGGGCCAGAACACAATTAGCAAATAATATTAGCACAATTAATAGTTCTACACTACAAATTGAACAACATTTTTAACACATCTGATTAGTACCACTGGTCATCAAAGTGAGCCAGTCTCCCAGCCTACCCAGCCATCTGCCCAGGTCAGCGATGCCCTACTGTCCCTTCCAAAGAAGTATAACTGTACTTCATCGAAATGCTAAGGCTTCCTACTCCAGTGCTCCCTCTATTTCACCCATCAGACGGGAGCCCCCACCATCGAGAGGTCCAAGGTTCCCACTGTCATTTCCCTGCTAACCGGGCGGGCGTTGGAGTGGGCTACGGCTGTCTGGGAGAGGGGAGAGGAGGAGGTGGGTTCCTATAAGAGGTTCATGGCTCTGTTCAGAGCGGTCTTCAACCATCCTCCAGAGGCCAGAGAGGGAGGTGAGCGACTTCTCCAACTCCAGCAGGGTGCCCAAACTGCTGCAAAGTATGCCCTCACCTTTTCAACTGTGGCAGCCTCCAGTGGATGGAATGAGCCTGCGATCCGCACTCTCTTCCAGAGAGAAATGCATGATGAGGTCCAGACAGTGTTGGCGTGTCGGGATGACAACCTATCCACTCATCGTGATGGCCATCCGTCTGGATAACCTTCTTCGGGAGCCACAGTGCCACCTCGCCACTCGCCTCCCTCCTTTGGCTGTAGTGAAACCGTGGAGTTAGGAGCCACATACCTCTCCCAGGCAGAGCGGTGTCGCCGGAGACTGCTGGGGCTATGTCCCTATTCCGGCCAGGAGGGGCACCAGCTTAACCTGTTGAAACTCTGGGGGCGCTATATCATTTTTGGATAAAAAGACGTGCCCGTTTTAAGCGCAATATTTTGTCACAAAAAGATGCTCGACTATGCATATAATTGGTAGCTTTGGAAAGAAAACACTCTGACGTGTCCAGAACTGCAAAGATATTCTCTGTGCGTGCCCTAGAACGTGAGCTACAGGCAAAACCAAGATGAGACGGCATCCAGGAAATGAGCAGGATTTTTGAGGCTCCGTTTTCCATTGTCTCCTTATATGGCTGTGAATGCGAGAGGAGTGAGTCTGCCCTTTCTGTCGTTTCCCCAAGGTGTCTGCAGCATTGTGACGTATTTGTAGGCATATCATTGGAAGATTGACCATAAGAGACCACATTTACCAGGTGTCCGCCCGGTGTCCTGCGCCGAAATTGGTGCGCAAAACTCAGCTGCAAGTATTTTTCCATGGAATTCAGAGAAGAAAGCAGGCTTCCACGAACGATATATCAATGAAGAGATATGTGAAAAAACACCTTGAGGATTGATTCCAAACAACGTTTGCCATGTTTCGGTCGATATTATGGAGTTAATTCGGACAAAGTTTGACGTTGTAGGTGACTGAATTTTCGTTTCGTTCCGGTAGCCAAATGTGATGTACAAAACGGAGCGATTTCTCCTACACAAAGACGCTTTCAGGAAAAACTGCACATTTGCTATGTAACTGAGAGTCTCCTCATTGAAAACATCCGAAGCTCTTCAAAGGTAAATGATTTTATTTATTTGGTTATCTGGTTTTTGTGAAAATGTTGCGTGCTAAATGCTACTCAAAATGCTAAGCTAGCTTAGCATACTCTTACACAAATTAGTGAATTACTATGGTTCAAAAGCATAGTTTGAAAATCTGAGATGACAGTGTTGTTAAGAAAAGGCTAAGCTTGAGAGTAGGCGCATTATTTTCATTTTATTTGCGATTTTCAGAAATCGTTAACGTTGCGTTGTGCTAATGAGCCTGAGGCTTTAGTCACGATCCCGGATCCGGGATGGGGAGTTTCAGGAGGTTTTAAGTGGTGTCCAGTGCGTCCCAACCCAGAGTCCACAAGGGCAGAGGGCCCGCATGAGTATTCATCATTGTGTTCCGCCAAACCCTTTCTAATTCCCATTTCACTGGCTGGCTGTCCCTCAGGTGTTGTCTCTACAGCTCTAGTGGAGGCCGGTGCCACGAGAATTTCATCAACCAGGCCCTCGCCTCCTCCCTGAACATAACTTTTTACCTCTCCTTTCCTTTTCCGGTGCAAGCCCTGGATAAGCGACCATTGAGATCTGGCACAATCACGCACATCACAGCACCACTCACCCTCACTGTGGAACCCATGCACCAGGAAAGCCTTCCATTCCTCATCAACACTGCACCCGTACACAAAATCATCCTCGGACTCCCTTGGCTCCAACGTCATAACCCTACCATCTCCTGGTCGAGAATAAAAATCACCTCCTGGGGTCCATGATGCCGGAAGACCTGCTTTCCCATACCTTGTGGTTCCATGCCGGTTGAGAGTCCTGTAAGTACCCTCCAGCCCATCCATCATTCCTCCGGTACTGTTGGCCCTGCGTTTTTTAGACGTAGATGTGGACATCCACCAGGTTCTGGAGAGGGAAACTGCTCCTGCTACCTGCCCTCCAGAATGCATCGATGTTCGAACAGGGTTAAGAGATCTGCTGGGAACCTGGGCACACACATCCCTCACCAATCGACACCCTGGTATCACCCGCACTATCCAATCCCTCTCCAATAAGTACTGGTGGCCCACCTTGGTGCAGGACATCACCCGCTATGTCAACTCCTGCTCCACATGTGCCCAAATCTCCCTGGCATGCTCCAGCTGGGAAACTACTTCCCCTTCCCATGCCTCAGTGGCCTTGGTCCCATTTGTCTATAGACTTTGTTACCGGTTTCCCCCAGTCTGATGGTTTCACCACTGTTATGGTTGTTGTGGACAGATTCTCTAAATCCTGCCATTTTATCCCTCTCTCTGGTCTCCATACATCTCTCCAGGTCACTGATGCCCTGTTCCAGCAGGTCTTCCGGCAATATGGCCAACCGGAGGACATCGTCACCGACTGTGGCCTCAGTCCAATGTGGAGGTGGAGAGGACCAACCAGGAGCTGGGGAGGTTCCTAAGGAATCACTGCCAGGACCGACAGGGGAGTGGGCCCAGTTCCTTCCCTGGACAGAGTGCGCCCAGAACTCACTTCATTACTTCTCCACCGGGCTGACACCAACCAGTGCATCTTGGGATATCAACCGACCCTGGCTCCATGGACTCTGAGCCAGACCGAGGCCCCTGCAGTGGACAAGTGGTTCCAGTAGCCATCAGAAGGATCAGGCAGGCTGCCACCACAGTGAGGCTCCCGTGTTCCATCCTGGTGATCGCGTCTGGATCTCCACCAGGAACCTCCCACCCCGCCTGCCCTCTGCCAGAAGCTGAGTCCCCGGTTTGTGGGGCCCTTCAAAGTCTTCCGGAGTGTCAAAGATGTAATTTACTGTATACAACTCCCGACCAACTACCCGATCTCACCCTCTTTTCATGTTTCCCTCCTCAGGCCGGTGTTTCCTGGTCCCCTGGCTGATGCTGTCCCCCGCGACACCCCTCCGCCTCCCCTGGATATTGATGGGATCCCTGGCTACGCTGTCAAGTCTCTACTGAACCCCTGACGTCATGGGGGTCAGCTTCAGTTCCTGGTGGACTGGGAGGGGTACAGCCCAGATTTGGACTTGTCATTTGTAAGGTTACTGCACTTCAGCACAACGAAGAAACGACAGGCAGAAGGACCAGGCCTTAGCATTGTCACAAAGGTGATGGAAGATTTCATCAAGCAGCTGAGGGACAACTTCTCCACCAGATTTGAAGACGACAGCATGCCCAAGGATATCATTGTCTTTGTCCGTGATCCTCTCACCGTCCGCCCAGGTGGAGAATTCTCCTCCCTTGCTAAGAAAACGATACCCTTCCTCGATAAGGCCGCAATTCAAACTGAGCTGATTGAATTCCAGACATTGAGCCAAATCAGTGATACGCTCAGGAGTGCTGAGTTCTTGTGTGCGTTTTGGGTAGCATGCTCAGAGGAATACAGCACCATAAAGAAACTTGCATTTTATGTGCTAACAATGTTTGGATCGACTTGTGATACTTACGATACTGCAAGTCCTCCTTTTCCTCTATGAACGCAATCAAGACTCATGAGAGTAACTGGCTTTCACATAACTCAATTGAGGACTGCCTGGGCATTAAAATCACATCCTTCTCACCCGACGTCCACAAGATCGTATTTCCCTCCACAAGAAGGGAAATGCAACTTTTCCCATTAAGTAAGTAAGTAAAGTGCTTATCCAGAGATATTTAGGTGTCATACTGACAGTATTCTCTGTTTATTCTGTCATTACAGATGCAAGCTATTCCGAGACTACCGATACAGACATTCAGACACAGACATCACCATGTCGGTTGTTACATTTTTGACCAGTTGCAAGTTGTAGGCCTAATTTAAAAAATCCCACTTCTATTAAAAAAATCAAATATTAAATTAGACCATTTTTTTTTCTTGTGAAAGATACTGCTAAGACACATAAGTTAAGTTATTTTACATAGGCCTAGGCTCGTAAAAAATATTCTCCAATTAAGCCCACTTTTTGTTTGTAAAGTCAAATTAAAATGAAGATTATTGTTAAAATGAGTTACTCATCTGGTGTAGTTTTTCTCCATCTGTTGCTGTGCGCCACTTGCAAAAGAAGTTAGCTATATTTGCATCACCAGCTGCTGTTCACCTCCTATTGATTGCGCTGTGTTTGCAGCTTTACGTTTCAGCACCACATAATGGTCCACTGCCTGCTTTATTAGTTGACTGTCTCCTGCATTCTTTCTCCTCTTGAGTTTAGATCAATTGTAACTTTTGCATTATTTAGGCAGGCTAACGTCCTTCTTGGGACATTGCATTTGGGACTTTTTGCATCTTGGGTCCGAGATGTTTTAATAATGACATTTTTTTTATGCACAAAATATTGATAATTTATTTGGTGGGTTATTGGGGGGGCAAATAATATTGCTGGCAGGCCAGATTTGGCCCTTGGGCTGCCAGTTGGGGAACCCTGACATACACAGTTCACATCTACAGTAAGGACAGAAGACAGAGAAACAGGTGGTCTGGTCACTACAAGTTCTCTTTTCCAATTATAATGTTTTATGTATGTCAGACACTGACAGGATAGATTATAGGACGTGATGTGCTCTGGAACAAGTTGTAATGTAATGTGGACCAGGTTTCTTCAGCAATCCTCTTTTACAACGCTGATCAACTGCTTGTTTTCTCAGGTCGCCCGGTGCTTTAGAGATATCGTCACGTTTAGTATGCTATCCAGAAATAGACCGAATGGTTCACTGTGTTCCTAGCTCAGTGGAGTGGAATCACTACATCTAGTAGTTCCTTACTAGTTCCTCTGGGCCACAGGTGAGTTAGAAAAGCGAAAGAGAGAGGTGCTGACTACAGAACCAGAAGCCTATCCACTGAGACTTGTCTTACTCTTCTCATTCTCTCTCCCTCAATACAGTAATGTGAGTAATAGGCATGTATTTGTATATGCTTGTTTTGTTCTGTACTCTACCCCACAGTGTTTTACAAGGGCATTCTGTTAAAGTAGAATCAGTGCAGAAACCATTCTATAATTAACAGGTTCTCAACTAGAGATGGCATCTGAATAGAAGTCTCCAGTCTGGGTAACAGAGGGCTGTAACGATACCCCGTGCAGACCAGAACAGACAAGTGTTCCCCGGATATAGGCATCCTAAGCCTGGGAGGAATCCTCTGCCACCAACTCATTCACAATACCTGGATGCTGTGAATCAGCAGGAGAGCTGAGGAACCTGGTAGCTTTGAACAGCAGGGGGATCCAGGGGGACCATGCCGGACCACGCAAAGACTGTCTGACCTCTGACCTCTAACCCTAACTCACGACAGGACCAGTAGACCCCAGGTCGAAAGAGATTTCAGATAAATCAACCTTTCTCTAATTCTCTAAATCTTGCCCTGCAGTGCCATTGTGAGCCTTACTCAGATGCCAAGATTACGAGTTTCCTTATAGACAGAAACCCCATTGGAATAGGTGGGTGGGTGGATGGATTCACCGGCCAACCACAACAGGGGGCTTGACCTATAGGGCACAGGTTAATCAGGGTCATGTTCTATTTTGGATTCACAGAGTGATAACTTGTGATGATTTTAGACTGGAAGGACGGTTGGTGACTATAAAGCTTTAATTGGAATATACTGTTTGCTAGTTTATCCTGGTATTAGTTAACCCTGGGCTAAGCTTTAGGATTCACACGTGTATTCCAAAGCCCTGGAATAACGGACAAACACACATGCAACCAACAATCTATCTCTGGCACATGACCAATGTTATAAGTAATATCCAATAATGATGGTTTGTATAAACCTTGCTTTCTGCCTGTCCGACCTCGGAAACAATGTTTCACATTTGAAATGTGATGTCGCCCATGTACAGAGAATCAACACATCAACTTTTCTGATCCAGGCAAAATCATGCAAAAATATTATTATCATGGATAGCTATATCCATTTAAATGTAAATAGAAAAGCTATGAAAACAGATGAATATTGAGCATTTGCTGCCCTTCCAGCTGTAGAGTTTGTGGCTTCAGTTGGCTAGCGAAGTCAGTAAGTGAGAAGACATTACCCAGCCTGCATAACAATCGTTTTTGTTACCCACAGCAACCAATACTTTAGCACAGATCAAAGTATTTGTTTTTTTCTCAGGTTTTTGTCCTCAGATAGACGGATGAAATAGTATAAATGTACTTATTAAAATAGTGTGCAGATTGCATCACAACTATCACAAGCATATCCAAATTAAGTGAAAGTGCTGCTTTTGTGATTGGACAGTGAAATTTCTATGAGTTGTTCTTGAGCCCGTTTCACACTGGCTATTTTGGCACCGTGTTTCTGGGGCCAGCCCCAAAAAGGTCGGTTCTAACCCTGCTCTGTCTTACGGCCAGCTAGCCCTGGGCTAAGGTCGGTGCTAACCCTGCTCTGTCTTACGGCCAGCTAGCCCTGGGCTAAGGTCGGTGCTAACCCTGCTCTGTCTTACGGCCAGCTAGCCCTGGGCTAAGGTCGGTGCTAACCCTGCTCTGTCTTACGGCCAGCTAGCCCTGGGCTATGGTCGGTGCTAACCCTGCTCTGTCTTACGGCCAGCTAGCCCTGGGCTAAGGTCGGTGCTAACCCTGCTCTGTCTTACGGCCAGCTAGCCCTGGGCTAAGGTCGGTGCTAACCCTGCTCTGTCTTACGGCCAGCTAGCCCTGGGCTAAGGTTGGTGCTAACCCTGCTCTGTCTTACGGCCAGCTAGCCCTGGGCTAAGGTCGGTGCTAACCCTGCTCTGTCTTACGGCCAGCTAGCCCTGGGCTAAGGTTGGTGCTAACCTTGCTCTGTCTTACGGCCAGCTAGCCCTGGGCTAAGGTTGGTGCTAGCCCACTTTAGAATGTGCTGAGGAGGCTCTTAGGTACAGTGTGAGCATGCCTTATCAGAATGTACATGTGTGGTTTGGCAATGTGGAACCTATTGTATTTCACTTTGCTCTAAACAAACAGGGTTCTGCTTCATGAGAAATATAGCCTACTTCTCTGCTGTGTTGCAATACTGTAATTCACTTAAAAGGCATAAAAAAGCACTCTGGATCGAGACCGGGAATAAAGTTTTTTTTTTTAAATAGAAAACTACATCAAATAACTCTCTCCCCGTTTAAATACATACCCAGGTTTCGGTTTGTGCACACACTGTCAGCCCGGGATCCGATTTCCCTACTATTATCTATCCTAACAGTCAATGACGGTGTCCCAAATGGCAACCTATTCCCTAAATGTAGGGAACAGGGTGCCATTTGGGTTGCAGTCAATGAGCTCTCTGTTCCAGCTGAATTCTATACGACTGAAAATACATCACTCTGACAGAGGCCAAATTGAGTTTAAATGGCTATTTGAAATACAATTATTTCAGTCATCAATTCCTCTTGAAGGGTTCAGCCATCATTCATGTAGAGAGGGAAGGAAAGTTAATTTTATCCATAGGGAAGTCCACTTGTGCAGCCTGGAAAGCACTGAGAACATTAATTCATGGTCGGTCATTGGTCTGCGGTAGACATACATAGAATTTAATCAGCCGGTTTCGCTTACAGTAGGAGGCTATAGCAGAGAGAGGCTTGGGGAATGTGGTGAGGGAGATCTGAACTTCTGAAAGAGGTGGATGGGAGATGGGCTTGTGGTGGTGGGCTAGCCAAGTGTCTGGAGCTCCAGAGACAGAGCATATGGGCCCATGTTTGCTTAGCATTTACTCCAGGCCAGAGCAGGGAGGGCCTGTGTGGGCTGGAAAGGACAAGGCTTTCTGCTTTAAGTCAGGGACTGGCAGTGTGGTCTCCCGGGTGCCTGTCTCGCTGTCAGGATTGTGCCAACCCCGCTGGAGGACCTCATTAATATTCTCCCTATGAGCAGAGGTCAACAAGGTCCTCATACAGTACCTCTAAACCACTACACAAGAACAGTCTACGTCCTGGAGGCAACTACGTCCTGATGCTTTTGGACCACAACAGTCTGCTGCCAGGACCTCATACCTTTAGACCACAACACTACTCACAGCCACTGGTCACTGTCCTGGTGTCAACATGGCTCTATAGACTACAAAACTAGTCAAAGACTCAAAGTCCAGGGATGCCTGCTGCCCCTGTCCAACCCCTCCACAGTCACCTGTGACTCGTAACCCAAGACACAGTGAGGATACTGAATCAAATTCAAGTTTTATACATTTTTGGTTGTGGTCGTTTTGGTCCTGCTGATGCTGTTCACTGATCAGTCATGAATAACGACCTGGTCCCAGAGTCAACAGTGCGACCTGGAGTCACTCCTCAGTGCCTCTGTGAGCCCTTCTGTCTCCTGCCCCGGTGCCCCAGTCAAGCCCCAGTCAGCCTCCTGTCCTGTCTCACAGCCCTAACTCCAGGTAGGCTGGCACAGGGGATTGTCTCTCACCGTCAGACAACCTCCCAGGCTAGGCACTGCTTGATCAGCGGAGGGTGGCAAGGTCAAGCACTAGCAGCATCCATTGAGCCAGTCAGCCTTCCACCGCTGCCCAAAGAAGGCAACCCTCTGTGGGACTTTAATCTGCTGTTTGGCGATGCTATGGCTTCATGTTAGGGGTGGAGAAGAGATCCACAATCTGGAAAAGAGTACGTTCCAAATGGCTCCCCATTCCCTATATAGCACACTACTTCTGACCAGAGTCCTATGATTCCTGGTCAAAAGCAGTGCACAACATAGGAAATAGAGTACCATTTGGGAAGGACATTTAATGTTTAGAGCTGGCTGACCCTGTAGTCAGTCGGGTGGGTTTGATTACAGGCCAATCTTGATAACTCCTCTAAAGCTTGAGATTTAGATTGCACCCCAGTCGCTTTCGGGAACTTTGGTCATGAAAGCTTACGTCCCAAATGGCACACTACACTGTTAGAAAAAAAGGTGCTAAATAGAACCATATAGGGGTCTTCGGTTTCTCCCCATAGGACAACCCTTTTTGGTGCTAGTTAGAACCCTTTGCCTAAGTGTTCTACCTAGAACCCTCTATGTAGAGTTATTCATAATACCCCAGTATATTGTTATTCTTCGAACCCTATATGAAGTGTTCTGCCTAAAATTCAGTATGTAGGGTTCTACCAATAACCATTTTATCATCTAAAGGTTCTTTCTGGAATCCTATATGAAGGGATCTACCGAGAACCATTTAATCTTTGGAGGTTTCTTTCTATACCCTCACGTCCCTGAATGTTCCACAGTCCCACTCTACCAATCAAAAAGCTTTTGGTACAAAACCCTAACTATATTTGTAAGTTCGGTGTCCAATAGAGGTCGGTGTTTGAAAGCAGCTTGGAATCTGAGAAAAAGCACGTAATCAAGTGAAGTTTCGGAAGCCAATGATGACATCCTTCTGATAAAGTGATACACACATTGGCACACTGCTTCCAAGTTAGCTGCTTAGAGATTTTGATGCATGCCTATGAGCTCCGGTATCAAACGTAACATCACTACTGTAAACCAGGCGTTTGCTTACACCAATGTGTTAGGAGTGAAAGGCCTTATGATATACGCCATTATTGTCGTAAATAATTTTATTTGAAATGCTAATAAGGCTGGTGGAACCGTTCATCGACGGTTCTAGGAAGAACCCTCCAAAGATTAAATGGTTCTCGGTAGAACCCTTCATAGAGGATTCTAGCAAGAACCTTTAGATGATAAAATGGTTCTTGGTAGAACCCCTGGGCTGCCAGCCCAGACGGCATCCCTGGCCGCGTCCTCAGAGCATGCGCAGGCCAGCTGGCTGGTGTGTTTACGGACATATTCAATCTCTCCCTGTCGGAGTCTGCTGTCCCCACATGCTTCAAGATGGCCACCATTAGTCCAGTACCCAAGAAGGCAAAATTAACTGAACCGAGTGACTATCGCCCCGTAGCACTCACTTCTGTCATCACGAAGTGCTTTGAGAGACTAGTCAAGGATCATATCACCTCCACCTTACCTGTCACCCTAGACCCACTGCAATCTGCATATCGCCCCAATAGGTCCACAAACGATCCAATCGCCATCACACTGCACATTGCCCTATCCCATCTGAACAAATGGAATACCTATGTATACCCTCAACCGTAAGGCTCTCCAGAGGGTAGTGAGGTCTGCACAACGCATCACCGGGAGCAAACTACCTGCCCTCCAGGACACCTACACCACCCGATGTTACAGGAAGGCCATAAAGATCATCAAGGACATCAACCACCCGAGCCACTGCCTGTTCACCCCGCTATCATCCAGAAGGCGAGGTCAGTACAGGTGCATCAAAGCTGGGACCGAGAGACTGAAAAACAGTTTCTATCTCAAGGCCATCAGACTGTTAAACAGCCACCACTAACATTGAGTGGCTGCTACCAACACACTGACACTGACTCAACTCCAGCCACTTTAATAATGGGAATTGATGGGAAATTATGTAAATATATCACTAGCCACTTTAAACAATGCTACCTTATATAATGTTACTTACCCTACATTATTCATCTCATATGCATACGTATATACTGTGCTCTATATCATCGACTGCATCCTTATGTAATACATGTATCACTAGCCACTTTAACTATGCCACTTTGTTTACATACTCATCTCATATGTATATACTGTACTCGATACCATCTACTGTATCTTGCCTATGCTGCTCTGTACCATCACTCATTCATATATCCTTATGTACATATTCTTTATCCCCTTACACTGTGTATAAGACAGTAGTTTAGGAATTGTTAGTTAGATTACTTGTTGGTTATTACTGCATTGTCGGAACTAGAAGCACAAGCATTTCGCTACACTCGCATTAACATCTGCTAACCATGTGTATGTGACAAATAAATTTGATTTGATTTGATTTGATTTAAGATTGCTGTTCATTTACTACAGCTCAGCATTCAACACCATAGTACCCTCCAGCTCAACATTAAGCCTGAGGCCCTGGGTCTCGACGCTGCCCTGTGCGATTGGGTCCTGGACTTCCTGACTGGCCAGCCCCAAGGTGGTGAAGGTAGGAAAGAACATCTCCACCTCACTGATCCTCAACACTGGGTTCCCAAAACGGTGCGTGCTCAGCCCCCTCCTGTACTCCCTGTTCACCCATGACTGCATGGACATGTACTCCTCCAACTAAATCATCAAGTTTGCAGGCGACACTACAGTGGTAGGCTTGATCACCAAAAATGACGAGACAGCCTATAAGGAGGAGGTGAGCTCACTTTCTGTATTGTTGTTAAAAGCATGCTAAATAATGCCATATATTCTGTTTTTGAAATGTTTTAAACTTGGCAAAAAAGGGAAGCATGATGTGATTCTGGTATTATATTTGATTATAGGCTATTAAATGCCAAATGACGTACTCCTGTACCACTGAGTTTTGATGAAAATAGTAGAGAAAATTGTTTTAGATCTGATAATCATACAATGCTATTTATTGCTGACCAGCAGATGTCACTAATTTGTATTGTGAACAGATAATGAAGCGAAGAGTAATGAACCGTTTATCGGCACAATTTGGTGAATGTGAAAAGACTCCATCAGAAAGCCTCGGTTTTCCATAACTAGTTTACAGGCCACATGAGGCCTGCAAGTCACATTATGCTGGCTTGCAAAGTGATATGTAATTCCTATTGGAATCCAGCCAGAGTTAGAATATCCAAGAAGTGGAATCTTTTTGTCACCTGTAACCTGCATTCAGAATGACTGCCAGGGTAGAAAAAAATGAATATTGAGACTACCTCAATCCTCTAAACTGGAACAACCATCCCAAGGGGTGCAAAAAATTGTCTAATTACTAACACATGGGATTAGTTTAAAAAAAATGATGTTATTTATCTTTGTGTAGCATAGAATGTATCAATCAATTTGCATGCAACAACACAGATATTAAAACTAACAATTATGAAAATCAGCCTGCAATAGAGCATGCTGGAAAATATGGCATCATGTAGAACCCTTCTTCCCTTCCAAAGAACCCTTCTTGCCTCCCAAAGAATCCTTCTTGCCTTCCAAAGAATCATCAAACACCCTTTCTTCCAAAAAACGGTCTATATGTCAAAGGTTATAGGTAGAACCCTTTGCCTTACAAAGTACCCTTGTGCTGCAAACAGGGTTATTCAGATCAAAATGTTTTTTTTGGTAGAACTCTATCCCTCCACAAAAGAACCATTTTGGAACCATTTTGTCGGAGTGTTTTTCTCTATTTAGTGCTCCACTTTTGACCACGGCTCACAGTGCACTGCCATTTGGTAAGTAACCAGGCTCATTACTGAGGTTTGTTTTATCAAGTGTGTGACTGCTGGTTTGAATAGCCTTATCTCCGAAACAACAAGCTTTGGGTCAATTGTGGTCAGATAGAAAAGTCTGGGTATTGATTCCACATCAAGCAAATAATTGCCCTGAAAACCACTTGAAATACAACCTCTTTCAAGTCAATCAAGTACTGATATGTCGAAATATCACAAAGGTCATTCAACAGGCAAAACGAGAAGACAATATAACAATTACAAATTTTTATGGGTGGCAAATTATCATTGTTAGAGGTAATTTAGGTCTATAGTTTTTTTCATGATATGACACATTATACAAGTACTGCAGTGCAGTGTGTAAAGTTAATGCCCTGGGGCTGAGCTTAGCAGCAGTGTGAAAGCATTTGGCGCTAATAAAAGGGGTGTAACTCATATCTGTTGCCTTGAAGCGCTCATTTATATGCGCAGTTAATAGACACCGCCGGTCGGGCGCAAGTCTTTGGAGACCTACTAATGGAACGCGCCAGACGTTCAAACTGAACCGGGTCAACTTTCGGGTCAAATAACGACATAAGGAATCAAGTTAATGTTAATCAAGTTACATTAAAAGAAGGAACAAAAATCAGTAAGTAGGCCTTGTTATAAGCTTTTGTAGGTTGAGTGTCATGTCACAGAAAGCAACCTGTGTATTGTGTGTGGGAACATGTGATAGATGGTGGAATTTGACACCCCAGGCTTTAAAAAATCTGTGCCAACTCACATCTGTATTTGGAGCTACAATTTAACATTAGCATCTGCAGTTTGCGGTGAAGATAGAGGGAGACGTTTTCTATTCAATGAGAACGATACCTGTTGCGCGTTCGGTCCATAACGCATCTCGTGCGCATTTTTGCCCATTGTGGAACATACAGAATCCCAGGGTCAGGCGAAGTTTAGAACTCTTATAACCTGGCAATGTGGACGTTTTTGAGAAAAATGTGGCCGCATATTTTTTTTATTGAAACTGTGATTGTGCTACTATGCCATGTTTAGAAGAGAGGTATCCAGAGAAAGCTTTCTAGGGGGTAAAGTGCGATTGCATTTAGATTTATTTTCACAACGTTTAGATTTTTCTGCTCATACACACGTCCATGATTGGGAAGCTTGTCAGAGTCGGTAAAGGTAAGAATAAAATAAACACTGTTGTTTTGTGGGATAGTTGTATAATAATCTATGTTTATTCAAATGTATTGTTTGTTTTTGCTTACAACAAATGTTAATGTTGGAGGTTATATAATGGGCCTACACAAGCAAACAAAGTTAATATAGCCTATACTATATAGAATATGTCAGGAAGCGCAGCTTCGTTATTGCAGTCATGTTCAAACTCCAGCGCGGCTTGAACTGGACTCCTTTCTACCGTGCTCTGTAATGATCATCAAATGTGCATGTAATTATATGTAATTCAATGTCACCTATAATCGTTTGTATTGCTATCAGACTTTGATAAAACCAATGATAGCAGAAATACTAATCCTACTTCTACTTATCATAATAACTGTTATTGATTATATCTTACCACTACGTAAGATTAAGGTGGTCATAATAATGACAATATTAGTAATAGTCCAATAATAATAATAGCAATAACAATAATGATAATAAAGTTATTGATAACAAACAATCAAACTGTAATTCCATTCAATACAAATGTTAGCTTGTGCCTTTTCTGTCTGCATATTTGTGTTTTTAAAGCATGTATTCACTTGGCAGCATACAATTAATTAAATATATTTATCTTCTGATTTGAAATGCAGAGGATGTATAACAATAAAGCAGTGTAAAAGAAAGAGATGTTAAAATACCTGGAAAGTCAAACGTTTATTTGATTACGCAGTTGGATAGTAAAATGTACATCTCAGCCACACTATGCGTAAATGCGGATCATGGACTGATATTTCATAGAGCGCGAGCGGGAAAACTGGCGCACAGATAAATTGTGATTTCAGGCTTGTTTGTTTTTTCCATCATCCGGGTGACTGGTCACTTTATTTTCCTGATCACACAGATGTCAGTCTGTGTGGTAATATTGGAGTCAACGCCTCTTAATACTTAAGCGTTCTCCAAAGAGGGCGACAATGCACCTGCTACTTCTGTGATTAAATGGTTTAGCTCCGGACAGTAGCGGTTCATAGATAAAATCACTGAGGAAGCCAAGCCAAACCAGTAAAGAAAAATCCGTATTACAACCTACATTAAATAGTAATATTTCCGTTGTTTACTCTATAACCCATTGGTTAATACACCACCGTAATATACAATAAGGCGGTGACAACAAAAAGACAACAGGCACCCAGTGGCTGAAGAATTCAACTACTTATATAGCACAAAACATGAGAGCAACATCTTTCCAATGAAGTCCACAAAGCCAACATTGCATGTAACAAGCAGTTATGTCACCTGCAGCATGGTCAAGCAAGTTAATACAAAGTACCTTGAAGAACAATGTATCCTCAACTACAACAACATTCTCAGTAATGGTTACAGAAGCATTTTATATGCTATGACTGATATGTGTATTTTTAAAATCAACCTTAGTCTCACTCACTGAATGTAAGTCACGCTGGACAAGCGCTTCTGCTAAATGACCAAAACCTAAATGTAAAAATGAACTCTTTCAATCATGCTGCTGGGTACTATTCTAATGAGCTTGGCCCTCAAATATTTGTATTTTGACTTAGTCAGTGCATTAAACTAAGGTAGATAAACAAAAAACAAATCACAGTCATACCATTACCGAGAATGTTGTTGTAGTTCAGCGGATACTTTCAAGTTTATTTTTGTATTAGAGAATACAAAATACATGCATTCCAATTAAACTGTTACAAAATACTCTACATGAATTGTAGTTCATGGCAGTGAAATACAAATGACAAAATAAGCTTTGAAACTATTGAAATAACTATATCAAATACATGTAACAGAAATACTGCCCGTCTTTAGCACTAGTTACCTGCATTGTAAATCTGCAACAGTTCACTATCCACTTTCCTTCCATTAATGCACTACATTCTAGAAATAAAGCATGTTGCTGTAGTCAGGTGTTCCACAAGTATGCTGTAAATATGTGTTTCAGTACAGGTCCTGTAAATCTACAGTAATTTACCGGGTTCTGAGCTGCTAGTAATTTACTGTAAAAATGACAGGATTTTTTTTTACACTGTAGACTCATAGCGCAGTTGCCAACCCATAGCCTCACTATTAGCCCAGCTGAACATCTGCTCCACACAAGTCACGCTCACACGGAAGGAGCATGCTGGGAATGCAAACAGCCTCCACTTAATTTGTAAAAGCCAAATTTATAAAATGTCTTCCAGACAGGGACTCATCCATCAAGAGGCTCGGAGTGGGTCCGCCAGGCCGCTGGCTTGTGTGGGCGGGCTTTGGCTCTGTTTACTGCTCCACACACACACACATGCACACACGTATGCACCCACGCACGCTCACACATACAACTCTTTAAAATATCATAGTAGGCCAGGTAACCTAGCGGTTAAGAGTATTGAATCCCAGGTGAAAAATCTGTCGATGTGCTCTTGAGCAAGGCACTTAACCCTATTTGCTTCTGTAAGTTGCTCTGGATAAGAGTGTCTACTATTTAACTTAAATGTAATACACACATAAACATACATTTCATCCAAATATAGTATTTTTTCGGTAGTGTACTGTTGAAGGGGCCAATCTGCAGATGAAACAAAAACAAGTGTACACCCCGCCCCTGTTTCAGTAAAAAGCTGAGTGATGGGGCTAGAGAAATGTAACCACTCTGAAATTCATAGACAGAGCTAATGGCTGCAAGGACTGCCCATCCATGATATCAAATTATAGTTGTGACCATGTTTTGAGGCTATATTGTATTCGCTTACATTTACTTTGTGTAGAAACATTGGAGTAAAACAAGCCCATATTTTGGATTCTGAAGGTGTATGACAGTTGAACTAAGGTCATGAGGCATTTATAAGTTAAATTAATCAAGAATCAATGGGTACATATCATTAATTTGAAAGTCCAAATTGCGCCTTTAAGGAAGTGGAATAGTGTTTTGTTTGGACGATTGGAGGTCTGAATTCCATATTAGGGCTAAATTCAATCAGACCAGCAATAGCAGACACCTGCATTGCTGATGTTTTGTAAACAAGGTTGCAAAGGGATTTCTGTTAATGTGACTATGTGCAGCCAATGGCAATGTCTGCTTTAGGTATAATGCCAGGAGCCACTTGTGGATTTGACAGCTCTAACGCACTTCCACCTACCGACACCTTCAAAACAACCGCTATATCACTAAAGCGGATCTGATTGAATAAAGCCCTAGCCACAGTACCTTTGGCTTTCTCCTCAGTGGAGAGTTATCTAGACTGTAACCTGCTGTGTATTACAGTATTCTCACGCTGGATAAATGGATGAAGGTGATTACTCTCTGAAGGGTAAAGGGGATCTGGATAAAGGCTCTTTTAGTAATCATTTTCCTTCTTTACTACATACTTACATTGTGTTGTGTTGATATTGAACTTATTCTAGTGAAACAAGTCACTGTAACCAGGGATATAGGCATCCATCTGTGAACACTTGCTTGCTTGCTATTTAAATGCCTTAATGAATGCAGGGCTGTCATGCTGAATAAGGCATGATATGCCACCATACCCACACGTCCTACAATGACACTTGTTTTGCCATAGCTCAAGTTGTGTTGACATGAAAGGGTGGTTTCTGGAACCTTCAGTACTTTCCAGAACCTTCCATCTTGTAACTTCAGTACAGGAACTAACTGCATGGGTGACTTCTGTATATTGTTCAAAGGTAGTGATGCTTATTATGTTAATGTAACTAAATGTGCTTCATTTGAAGTAGAAGGGTTTCTGACAGGTTGTTTTTGTTTGAAGAATCAGATTTCTAGGATTGTAAACGTATATTGTAGAATAGTATGCTTAATATGTTTTAAATCCCGATTGAACCACAAGCCACTTTAGTTGTTTGGGTGTGCAAAGTATTTGTTGCAGATCTGGTCAACAGGAGTCCTGTCAAATATCATTAGTGTTACTCAGACTTCAGATTTCACTGTATTTCAAGACTTATTTTAGACAGATTGTATGTAACATGCAAAACAAGTGTTACTGTTTGTGACCATGGCACTTAAACTGAACAGCTACTCCATTGGTTAACTCTCATGGTCAAAAGTAACATCACCTGTCAGCTCTTGAAGGACAAATACTTTATTGTTAAAAAAGTGAGGTAGCTGCAGTATTGTTCTTGTTTTTTTCTCCCTTGAGCCAACAGGTCTTCAGGTATGTTTAGTGGTTCTACTTTTCACAGTCTGAAAGGAAACTGGACCTCCATGATGGCTCAGTCCAGGCAGCCAGGCTGTGTCCCTCTTTGGTTGAGTCCCAGTGACCAGGCCTGTTTTGACACATCCCCGGGGATCCTGAGTGGTGCAGCAGTCTAAGGCACTGCATCGGTGTCACTACAGATCCGGGTTTGATCCCGGGCTGTATTACAACCGGCTGTGATCGGGAGTCCCATAGGGCAGCGAACAATTGGCCCAGCATCGTTCGGGTTAGGGGAGAGTTTGGCCGGGGTAGGCCGTCATTGTAAATCATATTTTTTTTCTTAACTGACATACCTAGTTAAATAAAAATTTAATAAAAATCATCTTTAAATCATATGCTGCCTGATAGTGTTACCAATTTCCTATTCTGAAGAGTGCGTAATATGCATATACTGCAGGCCTATGCATTTTAGTGACATTTCTAGATATCATTTAACATAGGACCAATCTGGGGAAGGCTACACTAGTTTTGAACCTATATTGGATCTAGAAAGGATTTGCCTATATTCTTTATAAACTGAACAAAAATATAAATGCAACATGCAAAGTGTTGGTCCCATGTTTCATGAGCTGAAATAAAAGATCACAGAAATAAGAAAGCTTATTTCTCTCAAATTTTGCACACAGATGTGTTTACATCCCTGTTAGTGAGCATTTCCCCTTTCCCAAGATAATCCATTCAACTGATAGGTGTGGAATATCAAGAACCTGATTAGACAGTATAATCATTATACAGGTCCACCTTGTGGTGAGGACAATAAATGGCCCCTCTAAAATGTGCAGTTTTGTCACAAAACACAATGCCACATACATCTCAAGTTTTGAAGGAGCGTGCAATTGGCATGCTGACTGCAGGAAAGTCAACCAGAGCTGTTGCCAGAGAATTTAATGTTCACTTCTCTACCATAAGCCACCTCCAATGTAGGTTTAGAGACTTTTTCAATACGCCCAACTGGCCTCACAACCGACCAGCCAGAACCGCCACATCCGGCTTCTTCAACTGCTGGATCAGCCACCCGGACAGGTGATGAAACTGTGGATTTTCAAAACCAAAGAATTTCTGCACAAACTGTCACAGGAACTGTCTCAGGGAAGCTCATCTGCATGCCCATCATCCGCACCAGGATCTACACCTGACTGCAGTTTGGCATCGTAACTGACTTCAGTGGGCAAATGCTCACCTTCGATGGCCACTGGCATGCTGGAGAAGTGTGGTCTTCACGGATGAATCCTGGTTTCAACTGTAACAGGCAGATGGCGTTATGTGGTGAGCGGTTTTCTGATGTCAGTGTTGTGAACAGAGTGCCCCATGGTGGTGGTTGGGTTATGGTATGGGCAGGCATAAGCTATGGACAATGAACACAACAGCATTGTATTGTCGTGACGTGACTATCATTAATGTGATGACTGTTATTTATTGAATCAACTAACTATGTTTAATTATTACTCGATTAAATTAATCATGTAACAATTAACTCATTAGGAATTTGGGGCACCATGGAAGAAGTTATTTAAGGAGTTACCATCTCCCGAATTAAACTCAAAGATATATATATATAAATTATATATTGATAACAGTCACATATTAATCATTACCTCATATCAGTTTTATTCTGAACGTCGCAGGCCTCTTGAATCCGTAAGAACCCCAGCCATTCTGATTATTCAGTACTACACAAATTGATTTAATAATTGATTTACTAACTAACTAAATAATAACACAGAATACACATACACACTTACATGAGACAAAAGTCCCTAGTGGGCAGACAAGATATAGCATCTTGTTAGACGTATGGAGAGAGAAGGGTAGATAAAGAGAGGGAGAGACAGAGACAAACTTAT
Organism: Oncorhynchus masou masou; assembly: GCF_036934945.1. Taxonomy (NCBI): domain Eukaryota; kingdom Metazoa; phylum Chordata; class Actinopteri; order Salmoniformes; family Salmonidae; genus Oncorhynchus; species Oncorhynchus masou. The sequence continues at coordinate 40,270,138 of NC_088226.1, read as the reverse complement.
CGTACATTTGGAAACTACTCTCAAAGTAATACTAATACTTTGCACACAAACTGCTGCCCGTTTGAGTAATAAATGCAATGTCATCTCTCTTCCTTCTATGAGGAAGGGGCTGGATGGATGTAAGGCTCTGGTTGTCCACCAGAGGTCAAAATGTCCTTCTTAGTTGTTCCGGCTTGTAGTGGATGTTTCTTCAGGTGCACCAATAATTGTCAAAGATGGGATCTTCTCCTTCCTTTCTCGGGTAGATAGTCAAGTTCTAGATCCCTTTACATACACAGCTGCGGACTGTCAAATGTTCTGGTCTAGTCTTCATCTTCTTCACTCGTGTTGAGAGTTGCAGAGTTTCTAACCATTTCAACATGTGGCCACTCCATGCTTTTCTGGTCTGATAGGTGAGGTTATCTTCTCACCTCGTGTTGAGTCTTAGAGTTTCAACCATTCGTAATGTCCAGCTCACGCTGTCCGTCTGCTGGTCTCACCATTTCAAAAGTGTAGACTACCGTCTCACGTTTTCTGGTCTGAATGAACATTTCATTACCAAGGCTTTTATCCCTGGGTAGAAAGGGGTCAAATCCATCACGCCGACACAATGTCTGTTACTGACTGGGCAAAAGTTTATAAGAAAAACAGTTTTCATTAGAAGACTAAAATCACATTCCTATCTTCAACAAAATACTCTCATATTTAATCAAATATTTTATAGAACCTTAAGATGTTAATTTGGCAAATAGAATGTGTACACATTCTGAGTTACAGTTATTTCGTTATACCATCCTTAATGACATCACAAAATAATAAACAATATGACATGATTATTCTTTAGAGCCCCACTGACCATTCCAAACATTTGGATGTCAGAAATAATGTTCCAATGTTCAGTTTTTTGAGAGAAAAGTTTTGGCGGCAAGAGTCTCTCTCTACACACAGCACAATCCTTTCCCAATAATGCAGGGCAGGAAAGACCCTTTTGCGGCACACAATTTATGAATGGGTGTTAAGGTGTCAAAACCAGCACAACTCCTCCTCTCCTCTCCTCTCCTGTGGGAGTGAGGGTGGGTCTGGCTATCTGTCAGCCATTTGCCAAGCTTATCTGGCACCTTTAATCCTCACCCAGGAGAAAGTCATGACAGTATCAATGGCAATTTGAATGCACAGAGATACTGTGACAAGATCCTGAGGCCCATTGTTGTGTCCTTCATCTGCTGCCATCACCTCATGTTTCCGAATGATCATGCACGTCCATATGCCACAAGTATCTGTACACAATTCCTAGAAACGGAAAATGTCCCAGTTCTTCCATGGCCTGCATACACACCAGACATGTCACCCATTGATCATGTTTGGGATGCTCTTGATCGACATGTACAACTGAGTGTTCCAGTTCCCGCCAATATCCAGCAACTTCGTACAGCCATTGAAGATGAGTGACACAACATTCCACAGACCACAATCAACAGCCTGATCAACTCTATGCAAAGGAGATGTCACACTGCATGAGGCAAATGGTGGTCACACCAAATACTGAATGAGTTTCTGATCCACGCCCCCACCTTTTTTTAAAGATATCTATGACCAACAGATGAATATCTATATTCCCAGTCATGTGAAATCCAATGATTAGGGCCAAATGAATTTCTTTCAGTTGACTGATTTCCTATCTACCATAACATATCAGAAGCATATATTAGTGATGTTTCACTCCCCACACAGGAGAGAGTTCAATTCTATGTGAGGTGTATCTGTGGTTGAAACCCATGATGATTAGTCACCAGTCACTCATCATGCCGGGGCAGCAGGGTAGCCTACCGGCGGGGTAGCCTAGTGGTTAGAGCGTTGGACTAGTAATCGAAAGGTTGCAAGTTCAAACCCCTGAGCTGACAAGGTACAATTCTGTTGTTCTGCCCCTGAACAGGCAGTTAACCCACTGTTCCTAGGCCTTCATTGAAAATAGTTTGTTCTTAACTGACTTGCCTAGTTAAATAAAGGTTAAAAAAATAAATACATATATTATAATCATGATGATAAATAGTGGAGGATGAGTATAAAAAAACTTCCTAGCAGCCTGGTCACAGATATGTTGGTGCTGTATAGCCACATCATTCATGTTTGACATGACAATGAACATAGTAAATGACAAGACAGCACAAACAGATCTGGGTTCCAGGGTAGCAGTCTAGTGACGCAATGTCACATTCCCCAGTCCTGTTGTAAGCATACTTCACATTGTCTCTCTCTAAACTGTAAACACATGCACATACGCTACATGCTCGTCGAACATCTCATTCCAAAATCATGGCCATTAATATGGAGTTGGTTCTCCCTTTGCTGCTATAACAGCCGCCACTCTTCTGGGAAGTCTTCCCACTAGATGTTGGAACAATGCTGCGGAGACTTGCTTCCATTCAGCCACCATAGCATCAGTGAAGTCGGACACTGATGTTGGGCGATTAGGCTTGGCTCGCATTTGGCATTCAAATTCATCCCAACGGTGTTCGATGGGGTTGAGGTCAGGGTTCTGTGCAGGCCAGCCAAGTTCTTCCACACAGATCTCAACAAACCATTTCTGTATGGACCTCGCTTTGTGCATTGGGCAAACAGGAAAGGGCCTTTCCCAAACTGTTGCCACAAAGTTGGAAGCACAGAATTGTCTGGATAGAATGTCATTGTATGCTGTAGTGTTACGATTTCCCTTCACTGGAACTAAGGGGCCTAGCCCCAGATCATTTTCCTCTAATAGCAAACTTTACAGTTATTTTCTATGTATTGTGGCAGGAAACGTTCTCCTGGCCAAAACCAGATTTGTCTGTCGGACTGCCAGATGGTGAGAACGCGTTTCCAATGCTCCAGAGTCCAAAGGCGGTGACCTTTACACCACTCCAGCCAATGCTTGCAGTTGCGCATGGTGATCTTAGGCTTGTGTGCGGCTGCTCGGCCATGGAAACCCATCATGAAGATCCCGTTGAACAGTTATTGTGCTGACGTTGCTTCCGGAGGCAGTTTGGAACTCTTTAGTGTTGCAACCGAGGACAGACAATTTTTTGTGCTTCAGCACTTGGCCGTCCAGTTCTGTGAGCTTGTATGGCCTAACACTTCACGGCTGAGCCGTGGTTGCTCCTAGAAATTTCCACTTCTCAGTAACAGGACTTACAGTTGATCGGTGCAGCTCGAGCACGGCAGAAGTTTGATGAACTGAATTGTTGGAAAGGTGGCATTCCATGACAGTGCCTCGAGGTAGTCAGTAAGGCCATTCTACTGCCAATGTTTGTCGATGTGTGCTCAATTTTTATACACCTGGCAGCAATGGATGTGGCTGAAATAGCAAAGTCCACTAATTTGAAGGGATGTCCACATCAACTCAGCAAAACAAGAAATGTCCTCTTACTGTCAACTGAGTTTATTTTCAGCAAACTTAACATGTGTAAATATTTGTATGAATATAACAAGACTCAACAACTGAGACATAAACTGAACAAGTTCCACAGACATGTGACTAACAGAAACTGAATAATGTGTCCCTGAATGAAGGGGGGGGGGGGTCAAAATAAAAAGTAATAGTCAGTGTCTGGTGTGGCCACCAGCTGCATTAACTACTGCAGTGCATCACCTCCTCATGGACTGCACCAAATTTACCAGTTCTTGCTGTGAGATTTTATCCCACTCTTCCACCAAGGCACCTGCAAGTTCCCAGACATTTCTGTGGGGAATGGCCTTAGCCCTCACCCTCCGATCCAACAGGTCCCAGACGTGCTCAATGGGATTGAGATCCGGGCTCTTCACTGGACATGGCAGAACACTGACATTCCTGTCTTGCAGGAAATCACGCACAGAATGAGCAGTATGGCTGGTGGCATTATCATGCTGGAGGTTCATTTCAGGATGAGCTTGCAGGAAGGGTGCCACATGAGGGAGGAGGATGCCTTCCCTGTAACGCACAGCATTGAGAATGCCTGCAATGAGAACAAGCTCAGTCCGATGGTGCTGTGACACACTGCCCCAGACCATGACGGCCCCTCCACCTCCAAATCAATCCCACTTCAGAATACAGGACTCGGTGTAACGCTCATTCCTTTGACAATAAACGCGAATCCGACCATCACCCCTGGTTAGACAAAACCGTGACTTGTCAGTGAAGAGCACTTTTTGCCAGTCCTGTCTGGTACATTGATGGTGGCTTTGTGCCCATAGGCGACGTTGTTGCCGGTGATGTCTGGTGAGGACCTGCCTTACAACAGGCCTACAAGCCCTCTGTCCAGCCTTTCTTAGCCTATTGCGGACAGTCTGAGCACTGATGTAGGGATTGTGCGTTCCTGGTGTAACTAGGGCAGTTGTTGTTGCCATCCTGTACCTGTCCCGCAGGTGTGATGTTCGGATGTACCGATCCTGTGCAATTGTTTTTTCACACGTGGTCTGCCACTGCGAGGACGATAAGCTGTCCGTTGTGTCTCCCTGTTGTGCTGTCTTAGGCATCTCATGATATGGACATGGCCACATCTGCAGTCCTCATGCCTCCTTGCAGCATGCCTAAGGCACATTCACGCAGATGAGCAGGGACCCTGGGCATCCAATCTTTTGGTGTTTTTCAGAGTCAGTAGAAAGACCTCTTTAGTGTCCTATGTTTTCATAACGGTGACCTTAATTGCCTACCATCTGTAAGCTGTTCGTGACTTCATGACTGTTCCACAGGTGCATGTTCATGAATTGTTTATGGTTCATTGAACACGCATGGGAAACAGTGTTTAAACCCTTTACAATTAATATCTGTGAAGTTATTTGGATATTTACGAATTGTCTTTTGTTTATATAGTGTATTTTGTCAGTGAAACAATAAAAGTTAATTAAGTGAGCCACCTTGTACCTTCAGTAGGGTCAAATATTTTAGCTCTGATTTGAGTCATTTTTATTAATTCATTCGATCAATCATTCAGTCAATCATTAATTCCACCATAGTGTGGACACGTTTGGAGATCCAAGCATTCTCTCTCCCATTTCCTCTTAGACAGTGTTTTTCAGGTGGTTGCTAAATTTGTATCATTTGAGCAAAGTAATTTGTATAATTTCACTTTGCCTGTGAGAACGATTAGCACAGGCAAGTGATAGGGTTTAGCCTCTGCCATAGAAACAAACAGAGCATGGTGTCCTTGGTTACACATTTGCAATGCAGAAAACTACTATCTCCCCCCAAAATTATAGCATAGCTTTGCGGGAAGCTCTTAAAGGGGTACACACAAATGTATCATCATGAGTAAGGAACTATGAAAATAGTTCAAATAAAAGGTATCTCTTGAAAGTATTGACTTTGGGGGGGTGAATCGTTTTTTTGTCTTATTTCTTGTATGTTCCACAATACAAATATTTTGCATCTTCAAAGTGGTAGGCATGTTGTGTAAATCAAATGATACAACCCCCCCCCAAATAAATGCATTTTAATTTCAGGTTGCAAGGCAACAAAATAGGAAAAATGCCAAGGGGGTGATTACTTTCGCAAGCCATTGTATACAAACAAACAAACAGATTTCAGAATAGTTTAATTTATCAAGAGGGACAAGACAGGATGCCCATTGTCTAGTTATTTATTTTCTTTAGCCACAGAACCCCTAGCATTGCAACGATCTGGGTGTAGTGGGTGCGAAGTCAGGCGCAGGAAACAGAGAGTTCAGGGTAGTGCTCTTTAACGAAACACTGGGCGCTCACAAAAAGAAATGCCCCAAACACGGGGACTAAAACAGTCCAGCAAAACCAACGAACAGGGAAAAAACACGTTCACCTCAAACGTGCACAAATGTCACACAAACAATCCCGCACAAAGAGCAGGCGGGCTGGCTAATAAAGCCCAACTAATCACCAAAATACATAACAGGTGTAACCAATAAACAGACAAGGAGGGGGAAGAAAGATGACCGCCGAGCGCCACCCGAACAGGAAGGGGAGCCACCTTCGGTAGGAGTCGAGGCGATGGAAATCCCTCAACATCGACGGATCCAAACTGTCAAAAAAGAAACTCGAGGAGATGGGTGAGATGGAGGGCCAAATGTACCCCTGTCCCAGCGACTCCGAGACATATGTCTCCATAGCCAACGTCTCCTCCTGGGACAATGTGTACACGTGACTCTTGGGAAGCGCAGTGTTTACCTGGAGATCTATCGCACAATCCCCTCATGGTCGATGAGGTGGTAATTTAGTCGCTTTCTTTTTACTGAAAGCGATTGCCAAATCGGCATATTCAGGGGGGGATGCGCACCGTGGAACCCTGGTCTGGACTCTCCACCGACGTGGCACCAATGGAAACTCCCAGACACCTTCCAGAACACTCCAACAAACATCGGCTTCTCTGGCGTTATAACTTAATTATTTATCTGAACCAGAACATTCTTTCATTTAAAAAAAACTACAGTACAGTATGGTGTTTTATGATTCAAAGTGAATTGGAAGAATGCTTAAAGCCCATTTCTAATCATGACTTCTCAAGCTTAGAAAGTATATTTACTGTAAGTGTAAATGGACAAAGACACATACAAAATACCTGGGTGTACTGATACCATGCAATCTGGAGGAGGCATGCAAAATCAATTACTCTTTAATAGATAGTATTGAATCTGATGTTCAGAGATGGAGATCTCTCCCTATTTCTATGTTAGGTATAGTCAACATGTCAAAATGAATATATTACCAAGGCTGATGTATTTATTCTAGGTCTTGCCAGTTTCAATTCAATCCAACTTAATAAAATAAATAGTCTGATCTCAAACTTTATTTGGAATGGAAATACATCAAGGGTCAAATTGACTGTTTTACACTTACCCTATAAATCAAGTTAAAATCAAATAAAATGATATTTCTCACGTGCTTCGTAAACAAAAGGTTTGGAAAAACAGTGAAGTGCTTACTTACTGGCCTTCCCAACAACGCAGAGGGAAAGAAAATAATAGAAAAGTAAAACACCTAATAATAAAAGTAATAATAGATACATAATGAGTAGCAATAACCTGGATATACTGTATACAAGGGTAGTACCGAGTCGATGTGCAGGGGTACAATGTAATTGAGGTGGAGGGCTTGGACTACCTCATACGAAGATCTATTACTGGCATACACAACTATGTTCACTTAAACAATGGGTAGCAGACCATCATTGTGCATGGAGGGGTATTGAAGCCACAAGTGTAATATCGTATGATCTAAAAATAGATCCACTATTTAGGGTCCAAAGCATTGAAGAAAAAAAACAGACAATGATTCTCAAGTCCATTCATATTTGGGAAAATGTACGTACATTCATGAGGTGGAAAGAACCAACATCGCCAGGCACCCCTATTTGGAATAACCCCACATTACCTCCAACGTTTAATGATAACACCTTTAAGCTCTGGTTCCAAAGTGGCATCATGAATTTTGAACATCTCTACTATCATTCAGTCAATTAGAAGAAAGATTTGGAATATCCAAGGCCAATTTCTTTACATTTCAACTCATGTAACGGTTTTCTATAGGTGAAAGAGAGTCGGACCAAAATGCGGCGTGGCTATTGTGATTCATGTTTAATGAAAACACGAATCAAATACAAAAAAAACAACGTAATGTGAAAACCGAAAGCAGCCTATACTGGTGTAAACTAACACAGAACAGGAACAAGGACAATCACCCACGAAACACACAAAGAATATGGCTGCCTAAATATGGTTCCCAATCAGAGACAACGATAAACACCTGCCTCTGATTGAGAACCACTTCAGACAGCCATAGACTAACCTAGAAAACCCCACTAAGCTACAATCCCAATACCTGTGAAAAAACCCCAAGACAAAACACACCACATACAAAAACCCTTGTCACACCCTGGCCTGACCAAATAGATAAAGAAAACACAAAATACTAAGACCAGGGCGTGACAGAACAGCTCCATGCAGACTGGCAGCTCCATGCAGACTTGCAGCTCTGGCAGCTCCTTGCAGACTGGCAGCTCCTTGCAGACTGGCAGCTCCTTGCAGACTGGCAGCTCTGGCTGCGCTGAACAGGCAGGAGACTCCAGCAGCGCTGTAGAGGAGGAAGGCTCTGGCAGCGCTAAACAGGCGGGAGACTCCGACAGCACTGTAGAGGCGGAAGGCTTTGGCAGCGCTAAACAGGCGGGAGACTCCGGCAGCGCTGGAGAGGAGGAAGGCTCTGGCAGCGCTGGAGAGGAGGAAGGCTCTGGCAGAGCTGGAGAAGCGAGGCGCACTGTAGGCCTGATGCGTGGTGCTGGCACTGATGGTACTGGGCCGAGGACACGCACAGGAAGCCTGGTGCGGGGAGCTGCCACCGGAGGGCTGGTGCGTGGAGGTGGTACAGGATAGACCGGACCTTGCAGGCGCACTGGAGCTCTTGAGCACTGAGCCTGCCCAACCTTACCTGGTTGAATACTCCCGGTCGCTCTGCCAGGAGGAATAGCCCGCACTGGGCTATGCAGGCAAACCGGGGACATCGTGCGCAAGGCTGGTGCCATGTAAGCCGGCCCAAGGAGACGCACTGGGGACCAGATGCGTAGAGCCGGCTTCATGGCTTTTGGCTCAACGCTCACTCTAGCCCGGTCGATACGAGGAGCTGGAATGTACCGCACCGGGCTATGCACCCGCACTGGGGACACCGTGCGCACCACAGCATAACACGGTGCCTGCCCGGTCTCTCTAGCCCCCCGGTAAGCACAGGAAGTTGGTGTAGGTCTCCTACCTAGCGTCGCCATACTCCCTGTGAGCCACCCCCAATACATTTTTGGGGCTGACTCTCGGGCTTCCATCCGCGTCACCGTGCTGCTTCCTCATACCAGCGCCTCTCCGCTTTCTTCGCCTCCAGTTCTTCCTTGGGGCGGCGATATTCTCCAGGCTGTGCCCAGGGTCCTTCTCCGTCAAGGATCTCTTCCCAAGTCCATTTATCCAAATAGTGCATCCTCTCCCACTGCTGCTGCTGCTGCTGCCTCTGTTGCTTCTCCTGCTGCTCTTCACCACGCCGCTTGGTCCTGTTGGGGTGGGTGATTCTGTAAGGGATTCCGAAGAGGAGAGGCGAAAAGGATCAGAGGACCAATATGCGGCGTGGTAAGTGTCCATGGTTCGTTTTAATACGTAAATGTACACATAAACAACTGACTACAAAAACAAGAAATGTGAAAAACCCCAAACAGTCCTATCTGGTACAGAGACAGGAACAATCACCCACAAACGCACAGTGAAACCCAGGCTACCTAAGTATGATTCTCAATCAAAGACAACTAATGACACCTGCCTCTGATTGAGAACCATACTAGGCCGAAACATAGAAATACCCAAATCATAGAACAAACAAACATAGACTGCCCACCCAACTCACGCCCTGACCATACTAAATAAAGACAAAACAAAGGAAATAAAGGTCAGAACATGACAACTCAGAAATGTTATTAAATCGCTTCAACAGAATCCAGATTAATTTAAGGCATCTAGCATAGAAAAAAAATACTCAAAGAAGCTGCTATGCTAAAGCAGTTGATTACCAAGTCATATCAAGTGTTGACTGAGACTCTACCTGATGATGCAGAAACAACAAGAAACAAAATGGAAGCAGATCTAAAGGAAGGCATCGAGGAGAACCATTGGTCACAGATATGTGAAAATGTTCATACCTGCTCCTACAAACTAAAACATAAACTACTACAATTTAAGATAATTCATAGGACTTACTACACTCTTACCAGAATGCGTGTAATGTTACCAAGAAATGTCACATCTCTGTTGGAGATGCAAAAAAACACAAAGGAACCCTATTACATATGCTGTGGTCTTGTGACAAACTGACACCATTTTGGGATAATGTACATGCCATCATTTCATTGTGCCTAGGAATTTATATCTATCCATCTCCACGATTAAGGATGTACTGTATACTGACACTGTGTGAGATTAAATTTGACTGAGTTCTGTAGAAAAACAATTTAAAAAAAATGAATTGTGGAATAAAAGAAGGAAAAAAAGATTGCGAACCAAGAGGTACTCTAAGAGGTAATATCTGTCTGAACGGATTTGTAGTAGACTATACCAAGTGACAGAGTGATGGGCGGATGAGCTACGGATGTGTAAGCAGTAGCTGCTGGAAGTGGAACATTAAAGCCAATCAAATCCAAGTGGGTTGTTAAGCATCCCCTTTTGCAGGTGTGATTTCTTTGTGTGTGTGTGTGTGTGTCTGTGTACATTTGTGTGCATGTATGTGTGTATGCGTGCAAGTGTGTGCCAGGTTACACGACTCCCTGCACGCTGGCAATCCTCGACTCTGCAAGATCTCACTGTGTCATGGTTTAGTTTGCCTCTCTCCTTTAACCTCGTGCATTACTGTGATGGATCTGAGGGTGTGAAGCTTTGTTGGGCCACGGTGCAACATTCCAACCCCATCTTGACCTCCATACAGGGTTCTTATTCTCTACTCTTAATGCCCGTGGCCAGCCACTCAAAGCTCAAGCTGATGAAGGAGCTCGGTCTGCATCCCAAAGGGCTCCCTAATTCCCTTTATAGTGCACTACATTTTATAATAATTCATTACATTTGTAAAGTGCTTTTCATTCCAAGCTCATCTCAAAGCGCAGAGTTAGAGAGCGTTGGGCCAGTAACTGCAAGGCTGTTGTTTCGATTCCCCGAGCTGACTAGGTAAAAAATCTGTTGATGTGTCCTTGAGCAAGGCACTTATCCCTAGTTGCTCTGGATAAAAGGCTCTGCATGGTCAATCTGGCGTCTGTATTGGCCGTACAGCAGAGTTGTTGTCAAGGAAGTGAGTTTGTGTTTATACAGGACCTCCCGCCTCCACCTACCATCAACCAATCATGTCAAAGCGAAGCTATACGGAGCCCTCCGTATTGTTACAACATTTGGAGGCGCACTGCATCACTGTATGAGGCTCGATTTGGCCTCCGCAAGTTCCGCAATTGCGTCATACCCTCTGTACGGAGCCTCCGGACCACATGCCAGATCAAGCATAAATCGGCATTAAGAGCGTCTGCTAAATGACTAAAATGTAAATAGGGGCTCATAGGGCTCTGGTGAAAAGTAGTGCGCTCTAAAGGGAATAAGGTGCCATTTAGGATGCACACTGGGTTTGGGATGGCTGGCTTTGCTCACGGTGCCCATATGTGGTTGAAGAGCTCTTCTCTCTCTGCTCTCATCAAAGCCTGTGTACATTTTCTTTGGTTTGGAATGCTACAAGCATGTCCTGACGTTGGTACGGTTTGTGGGCAAAGACAATTCACAATGACCTCATGGCTCGTGCATAGACTCAGATGGAGACTCAACGACATGCAAACACAGACACCGACAAACACATGCATACGCACACACACACACACACACATGCACCCACACGCGTGCAACGTACCTTAAGCTCAATTGAAAGCTAGCATGAAATATTGCGGATGGAGCCATCCAGTTGTTGCCTTTTCGGTGGCTCAACCCGTTGGAATGTTGTCAAGGAGGGCGGTCACGTGTGTGGCGAAGCAGAGGATCTCTAGCTTAAGCCCAGTATGGGGTAGTCGGTAAGTGGAGGAAGCTAAGCTGTTAGCAGCACAATTACCCCAGTTACACATGCACACACACACTTGACAGTAACCTTCTACAGGTATTAGGCTCACTTTTTAGGACAGGGTGTTCCAGTCCAACCCCTAACCACCATGATTAAACTTGGCATTTCTCTTAAATAGTGCACTGCTTTTGAACAGGATCCATTGGGTTCTGGTCACACAAAAGTAGTGCTCTATATAGGGAATATGGTGCTATTTGGGACAGATACTTCCTCTTGTTTGTCCCAGGGCTCTATTCAATCAGATCCGCTTCAGCAGACATCCGTATAGCGGTTGTTTTGGTGGTGTCTGGGGTGGAACTGCGTTAGAGCTGTCAAATCCACAAGCGGCTCTTGCCATCATACCTAAAGCAGTCATTGCTATTCGAGTCACATTAAGATAAATCCCATGTAGCCTTGTTTACAAGTTTGAACCAAGGAATGTGAGATGTAATCTACACCTCCATTAGGATGATAGAAATCCTGATTGTTTATTTGAATGCTATTTACATTTGAATGTAATTATTTCCACGTGGCCTAAACTTTATCATTCTGAACTTCTAACGCGAGATGGTGACAATGATCGCAAGATTAGCTGCTCAACGATCTGATGGCTCCAACACTGTTCCACCTCCAACACCGTCAAAACATTCACTATTGCACCTGTCTGGTGTCACCGGTTAACGCTTGGTCTGATTGAGTCTAGGCCCAAGTCATGGTTTCCTTCCTCTAGAGCAGGTTTCCCAAACTTGGTTCTTGCTTCACGTTTTGGTTTTTACATTACACCGCTGATTCAAATAACCAGCTCATCATCAAACTATGATTATTTGAATCAGCTGTGCAGCAGGAAGGAAAAAAACAAAGCGTGTACCCAGGAGGGCTGCCCCAGGACCGAGTTTGAGAAACCCTGCTCTAGAGAGTCATTTTCTACTCCATGCTAGTTGGTTGTATCTTGTGGTTGTAATCATGTGGTACATTATTTGTTACTTTTATTTCTTATTCTTATTTTGTATTTTTTTAGGTACTTTTTTAAACTGCATTGTTGGGAAAGGGCTTATAAGTAAGCATTTCACTGTAAGGTTTACAGCTGTTGTATTCGGCGCATGTGACAAATAAAGTTTGATTGATTTGAATAATAGTATCCCAGTTTACTGGGTATAATAGGCCATTGATTACCTGATTCCCTGGGTAAGGGTTGTGGTGGACTGGCTGTCGAGGCTTACTGGTGTTGTGTAATGGGAGTCGTGTCTTCTCCTAACCTTTGTACTACTTCTCATGCCATTCCTGTCCTTCAACCTGCAAGCAGGAAGCACTGTGTCAAGGCTGTGTCTGCCAGGGAAGGCCAGCCAGGAATATTTTTAGAAACTTACAGTCATAATACAGGGATATTAAAAGACTGAGATAAAGCCAATATGACATTATTGTTGACTTACTTGGTTATTTATATAAAGGAAGAAAGGAGCTCGTTAATATTCTTTATTGCTATTACCTTTGTATCCACCTTTCTGGGATATCACATATAAATGATGTGTTATAAGTGTGAACTTTGAGTCTTCATGACCCAAGTGCTGTCTGCAATGTAATGTACAGTACCATATTCTGTTATCAGATTAAAGGACATAAAGTGAGATTGAAATTCAAGTCGGCCTCACTAGTAGTTTTATTGATAAAACACATTGACGTTTAAATCAAGGACCTTTTTAAGCCATTATATGGTAAAGCAATTATTCCTATTTTACAAGGTCTGTTGCATTGAGATATAAAGGTAGACTCAACAAAATAACGTTGCCACGAGCAGCACCGCAGATTTTGAGATGAGCGACATGCAAGACTTCGCTCTCACATAGTCACACATAATATCTGCACATGTTCGCTTCACACTGTTAGAGCATTGTAGCCACGGGACCAAAACAGCAGAGAAGTTGAGCCTCGTGCTTCAACGCTTTTAGTTGTTGTGGAAATTGACCCACTATGCTGTTTACTTTCTGCATCTACGTCATTGCTGTGCCTACCTTTAAGAATATTTTTTGAGTGAGTCCTATCCAGGACCTCATTGTTTTGAACAGAGAGGCTGTATGCAGGAATGACTGTGCTCAGAACTGGCTCTAGACATATCTTGTTCTGAGCAATGAAAGCTATAAAATTAACAAGAGCTCTCTCCCAGACAATAAGAGTTGAGAGAGATGACATTGGACTCGAATGCAAGGTGCTTCTGAACCATTTCAAATCAAATCAAATGTTATTAGTCTCATGCGCCGAATACAACAGGTGTAGACTTTACTGTGAAATCCTTACTTACGAGCCCTTTCCCAACAATGCAGAGTTTAAAAAGAAATCCACCCAAAACCTCGCATTCCTATAATACAGTATGTGAGAACAATATTTTTGGTTGTGGAAATCTTTTGTAGTTCATGTCTACTACAAAATCCACAATGCAATGCTCTTTCTATGGACGCAATTGCAATGTGCATTGCAATGGCACCATGCAATGCACCCTGGAAAGGCAGACAAATAGGAGAAATGTGTTAGACCCTCTGTTAAATTACACATTTCTTGAGGTAGAAATATCACAAAAACATTATCGAGAGAAGATAACTTCCCACGTTAAGTCATCGGTCAGTATTTAAATCTGACATGTATGATAGACGTTTTCGCGGTCAAAAGGTCATATTCCTATTAATTTGCTGTGTAGTGAGAGCGGCTGTATCGTAATGCTATGTCATACAGGACGAATTTCTGCCTGGTTGAATGGCAATAGCTCAGATGAAATTACCCCGGGAATCGATTGAACATTGCTCTAAGATGCACAAAAATAATATAACATTTAAAATGGCTGAATCTTTACTTTCAAAAAGTAAGAACAATTTGGAAAAATAGTAACACAATAAAATAACAATAATGAGGCTATATAGAATATAAGGAGTACTGGTACCGAGTCAATGTGCAGGGGTACAGGGTAATTGAGGTAATATGTACATGTAGGTAGGGGTAAAAGTGACTATGCAATCAGGACAGATAATAAACAGAGCAGCAGCAGCGTATGTGAAGAGAGTGAAAGAGTGTTAAAGTGTGTCTGTGTGTGAGTGTGTGTGTGTGTGTGTGTGTGTGTGTGTGTGTGTGTGTGTGTGTGTGTGTGTGTGTGTGTGTGTGTGTGTGTGTGTGTGTGTGTGTGTGTGTGTGTGTGTGTGTGTGTGTGTGTGTGTGTGTGTGTGTGTGTGCGTGTGTGTGTGTGTGTGGCGTCAATCTGCGTGTGTGTGTGTGTATGTGTGTGTTGGAGTGTCAGCGTAGAATATGTGAGGGTGTGGGTAGAGTCCAGTGAGTGTAGAGAGCCAGTGAGCCAGTGCAAGAGAGACAATAAAAAATTAAAAGGGGGTCAATGCAAATAGTCCAGGTAGAAATTTGATTAACTGTTCAGCATCATATGGCTTGGGGGTGGAAGCTGTCCAGGAGACTTTTGGTCCCAGACTTGGTACTCTGATACCACTTGCCCTGCTGTAGCAGAGACAACAGTCTGACTTGGGTGGCTGGAGTCTTTGACAATTTTAGGGCCTTCCTCTGACACTATCTGGTATTGAGGCCCTAGATGGCAGGCAGCTCGGTCCCAGGGATGTTCTAGGCCGTACGCTTTACCCTCTGTAGAGTCAGGATGCTCTCAATGGTGCAGCTGAATAACTTTTTGAGGATCGGAGGGAAGAGGCATTGTCTTGCTCTCTTCACGACTGTGTTGGTGTGTTTGGACCATGATAGGTCCTTAGTGATGTGGACGCTGAGGAATTTGAAGCTCTCGACCCACTCCTCTACAGCGCCATCGATGTGAATGGGGGCGTGCTCGGCCCTCTGTTTCCTGTAGTCCACTATCAGCTCCTTTGTCTTTGCTGACGTTGAAGGAGAGGTTGTTGTCCTGGCAGGTCTCTGACCTCCCTATAGGCGGTCTCATCATCGTCGGTGATCAGGCCTACTACCCTTGTGTCGTCTGCAAACTTTGTGATGGTGTTGTAGTGGTGGGCGGCCAAGCAGGCATGAGTGAACAGGGAGTACAGGAGGGGACTAAGCACAAATCCCTGATGGGCCCCCGTGTTGAGAATCAGCGTGGCGGATGTGTTGTTGCCTACCCTCTCCATGTCCCGTCAGGAAGTCCAGGATCCAGTTGCAGAGGGAGGTGTTCAGTTCTAGGGTCCTTAGTGATGAGCTTGGAGGGCGCAATGGTGTTGAATGCTGAAATGTAGACAATGAACAACATTCTCATGTAGGTGTTCCTTTTTTCCAGGTGGTAAAGGGCAGTAGGAGTGCAATAGAGATTGCATCATCTGTGGATCTGAATTGGAGTGGGTCCTCGGTCTGGGATGATGGTGTTGATATGAGCCATGACCAACCTTTCAAAGCATTTCATTGCTACAGATGTGAGTGCTATTGGGCAACAGTCATTTAGACAGGTTACCTTCGCGTTCTTGGGCAGATGGATGGTGGTCTGATTGAAACATATAGGTATTACAAAGTGGATCAGGGAGAGGTTGAAAATGTTAGAAATGTACTTGCAAGCTGGTCAGCGCATGCTCTGAGTATGCATCCTGGTAATCTGTCTGGCCCTGCGGCCTTGTGAAGGTTTACCTGTTTATAGGTCTTACATCGGCTACAGAGAGTATGATCACACAGTCGTCTAGGACAGCTGGTGTTCTCATGAAAGGTTCGGTGTTGCTTTCCTCAAAGCGAGCATAGAAGGCATTTAGCTCATTTGGTAGGCTTGCATCACTTGACAGTTTATGGCTGGGTTTCCCTTTGTAAGCTATGATAATTTGCAAGCCCTGCCACATCGGTGTCAGGATTCGGTGTAGTAGGATTCGATCTTAGTCCTGTATTGATGATTTAGCAGAGGGCTTAGCGGGATTTCTTAGAAACGTCCGGATTAGTGTCACACTCGTTGAAAGCAGCAGCTTTGGCTGAGTGCTGATTTTGCCTGTAATCCATTGTTTCTGGTTGGGATATGTACATTTGAAGTCGGAAGTTTACATACAATTAGGTTTTTCAACCACTCCACAAATTTCTTGTTAACAAACTATAGTTTTAGCAAGTTGGTTGGGACATCTACTTTTTGCATGACACAAGTCATTTTTCCAACAATTATTTACGGACAGATTCATTCACTTATCATAATTCCAGTGGGTCAGAAGTTTACATACACTAAATTGACTGTGCCTTTAAACAGCTTGGAAAATTCCAGAAAATGATGTCATGGCGTTAGACGCTTCTGATAGGCTAATTAACGTCATTTGTGTCAATTGGAGGTGTACCTGTGGATGTATTTCAAGGCCTACCTTCAAGCTCAGTGCCTCTTTGCTTGATATCATGGGAAAATCAAAAGAAATAAGCCAAGATCTCAGATAAACCACAAATCTGGTTCATCCTTGGGAGCGATTTCCAAACGCCTGAAGGTACCACGTTCATCTGTACAAACAATAGTACACAAGTATAAACACCATGGGACCACGCAGCCGTCATACCACTCAGGAAGGAGACGCGTTCTGTCTCCTAGAGATGAATGTACTTTGTTGCGGAAAGTGCAAATCAATCGCAATCCCAATAGCAAAGGACCTTGTGAAGATGCTGGAGGAAACGGGTACAAAAGTATCTATATCCACAGTAAAATTAGTCCTATATGAACATAACCTGAAAGGCCGATCAGCAAGGAAGAAGCCACAGCTCCAAAACCTCCACGAACAAGCCAGACTACGGTTTGCAACTGCACATGGGGACAAAGATCGTACTTTTTGGAGAAATGTCCTCTGGTCTGATGAAACAAAAATAGAACTGTTTGGCTATAATGACCATCGTTATGTTTGGAGGAAAAATGGGGAGGCTTGCAAGCCGAAGAACACCATCCCAACCGTGAAGCACAGGGGTGACAGCATCATGTTGTGGGGGTGCTTTGCTGCAGGAGGGACTGGTGCACTTCACAAAATAGCTCATCATGAGGAACGAAAATGATGTGGATATATTGAAGCAACATCTCAAGACATCAGTCAGGAAGTTAAAGCTTGGTCGCAAATGGGTCTTCCAAATGGACAATGACCCCATCATACTTTCAAAGTTGTGACAAAATGGCTTAAGGACAACAAAGTCAAGGTATTGGAGTGTCCATCACAAAGCCCTGACCTCACTGCTATAGAACATTTGTGGGCAGAACTGAAAAAGCATGTGCGAGCAAGGGGGCCTACAAACCTGACTCAGTTACACCAGCTCTGCCATGAGGAACGGGCCAAAATTCACCCACCTTATTGTGGAAAGCTTGTGGAAGACTACCTGAAACGGTTTACCCAAGTTAAACAATTGAAAGGCAATGCTACCAAATACTAATTGAGTGTATGTTAACTTCTGACTCATTGGAAATGTGATGAATGAAATTAAAGCTGAAATAAATCATTCTCTCTCCTATTATTCTGACATTTCACATTCATAAAATAAAGTGGTGATCCTAACTGAACTAAGACAGAGAATTTTTACTAGGATTAAATGTCAGGAATTGTGAAAAACTGAGTTTAAATGTATTTGACTAAGGTGTATGTAAACATCAGACTTCAACTGCACGTATGGTCACTGTGGGGATGTCGATGCACTTATTAATGAATCGACTGACTGATGTGATAAACTCCGCAATGCCATCGGATTTTTTAGTTGATGCTAGCGAGACAGTCCTGTAGCTTAGCATCCGGTTTGTTGGGCGACTTCCGTATTAAGCGTGTCACTAGTACTTCTTGTTAGAGTTTTTGCTTGTATGCAGGAATCAGAAGGATAGAGTTATGGTCAGATTTGCCAAATGGAGGGTGAGGGAGAGATTTGTATGCCTCTCTGTGCATGGAGTAAAGGTGATCTAGAGTTTTTTCGCCTCTGTTTGCACAGGTAAGATGCTGGTAGAAATGAGGTAAAATAGATTTCAGTTTTCCTGCATTAAAATCACCGGCCACAAGGAGCGCCACCTCAGGCTAACCCTATACCCTATACATGACCCTATACAGCTTGTTGAGTGCGGTCTTAGTGCCAGGGGATGTTTGTGGTGGAAAATAAACGGCTACGAAAAATATAGATTGGTAAATAGTGTGGTCTACAGCTTATCGTGAGCTATTCTAACTCAGGTAAGCAGAACCTCAAAACTTTCTTAATATTAGAGATTGCGCACCAGCTGTTGTTAAGAAAGAGACACACACCACCCCCCTTGAGTTTACCTGATGCTGCAGTTCTGTCCTGCCGGTGTATAGAAAAAACAGCTAGATTTATGTTTTCCTTGTTCAGCCGCGACTCGTTTTCACTATCTCAACCCTCCGTGAGGCGCATCATGTACTGTCTTTATGGTCTAGTTGGATGAGATAGAAACCAGTCCAGCCCAGCCCCATGGCATGGTTCCTGCTCCTCTCCTTGACAGACTGTCACAAGTGTGTTGAGGTTGACAGCCGGCCTCTTTTTCACCTCTCATCTGGCAACTCCACCTGACATCTCCTCTCTATCTCTGGCTATGAACCTTGATGCTGTAAAGTGCCTGCAGCATGGGATGAGGTGCTCCTACTAAGGCAAACAAGGAATCCATTAATTCACCACTCTTCACTTCCACACCAATAACCACTGTTCTTGTTTGCTTCCCAAACAGCACTCTATTCCTTATGTAGTGCACTACTTTTGACCAGGGCCAATAGGGCGCTAGTCAATAGTAGTCCACTATATATGGAATAGGGTGTCAATTGGGACACAGTCCACTTGATGATGTCATTAACAGAGGAGTTAGAGTTATTGAAAGCAAAGCAAGGGGGAAGCTAGCTTATCAACATGCTACTTTAATATGTTGCTTCCCCGTTCTTTCTGGATATGTTGTAGTTAGTCTCACGACAGTAAGCCTACAGTACAACGAGGGAGAGGAATGTAGAGAGAAGTATGTAGCGAATGTTCAAAAGACACAGTTTCTTTTTTTACAGATGGAAAGATGTGGAGGAGGCAGGAACTGTCAACTGCCCAATACCACCAGAGGAACTGGAAGGTGAGTTTACCATTATAACAACAAAAACAAACAAACAACAACACAACACCTTAAAATCTCAACATTAATTAACGTGTCTAAAACCTCCTCAATTAAATAATGAAAAGAGGGGCAGAGGGTTTCTTGCTTGCTGGCAGCCGGTTTAGAGTATTGCTGTAAAGGTATATGTTTCAGCCTTGTCAGTTTCCACTACACTGATCTGGGCCTTTGGCTGGCCTAGCAGACATACGCTGCTGCCTCCAGTGAAACTCATTTTATAAATGCTTCTGAAACATTACCCCCGCTTGGCCCTGGAGGGGTGTCGGCTGTCAATTAAGTCATTAAAGAGGCAATGTGTTGGCCACAGCCGGCCCACAGGCCTGTCAGTGGGTTATCCAGCAGACCTGGATTCAAAAACTATTTAAATATTTTTGAGCTGTTGGTTTAGCCTTCCTGGAGTGCCAGGTAGGCGGGGTTTTCACTTTTGGGACATTACAATATGTACCATTGCAACAGTTATGTTCAATCAAGCACAGCTAAATTATTTAAAATAGTATTTGAACCCAGGTCTGTTCCAGGGGGCCCTGGGCCTGGTTAGGGAGGCCTGACCAGGGAGGGAGTGTCTCTATGTCAGACTAGGGTGCTGGGGGCTTGGGGCTGATGGTGATGGGACAGTGAGGATAGGGTTCTGGATCACCTTACCTACAACAGCTTGGAGTCCCACAACCTCACAGGGATTATGTAACATACAATAACCAAATCAAATGCAAATCGACCACAGGCAGGGCAGGCCTACAGAGATGTATTCTCTAACCAACTCAATTCAATTCAATAAACTGTATTCATCCCCGAAGGGACAAATATTGATGGGCATACAAGGAGTCAAGTAAACAACAAAATGATAACAGGAGAGATGTGTTCCTTAACCAACCAAGCAACATTGTTGTGGTTGTTGCCTGCTGTCATAGAGATAACATTACATTTACATTTGAGTAATTTAGCAGACACTCTTATCCAGAGCGACTTACAGTTAGTGCATTCACCTTAAGATAGCTAGGTGAGACAGCCACATAACACAGTTGTAGTAAGTACATTTTTCCCCAATAAAGAAGTTATCAGCAGTCATTGCTAGTAGGAAAAGACAAAGTGCAGTTATTTTATTTTTGGGATGGGGGGGGGACATGTAGGGGCTAATTAAAACATATATGCATGCCTTCTGTGACTTGCAAGCCAAATAAATTAATATACAAGATATCTATTTCTTGAAATGAGTCTTGCTCTTGCTGTTAGTTGTTTTGCTTATGGTGACATTGCAATTTCACCAGCAGTGTTTGTTATGTCCATGTCCTTTTTTATGTTTTGTAGCCACAGTTTTATGTCTGTGTTTGTGTATACAGTACGACTGTGTTTATGTTTATATGTTTACTTATGCTACATTTAATTTGTCTGCTCTATGTTGTTTATTTTACAATGTTTATTTATTCAACATAGTTTCTGTGTCATTTCTATATTTCTCTGCCTTTTCTGTGCTTATCAATTCAGTTCTATTGAATATGTTGAAATGGCTGTAGTAACTGTAGTAATTGCAGTAGTGACATACTGTATCCATGTCTGTCCTATATTATGCTTTGGATTAATGTTTTGTGATAGGTTTAGTAACTAACTAACTTTAATGGTACTCTCCACCTGATATGTACTCTCCACCTGGCCCTCCCAGATGATGCTCTGTGTTGTAATGGGTGTAGTAAACTCTAATGGTGTTGTGACATGTACTTTTTTCCACTCCCTCCCAGATAGTGCTGTGGGTAGTGGCCTTTCTGCTAACCCTGGTGGAGGGGGTGTTCTCTGAGGAGGACCTCAAGGAGGCCCACACCGAGCATCTCCGAGCCCAGGAGAGGACCACCGCTGCTGGGGCCTGGCTCCCAGACCACTACCCAGAGGTCCACGAGCTGGGAGAGAGCAGGCACGGCCATGGCCAGGCCTCCTGGCCCAGTTTGTTTGGTTAGTACTTCCTCAGAACTCTTCATGACCTCCATACTGGATGCTGTCACATAAACCACATCACATAAAGGCAATGTGTCCTGCTCAGAATAAGTGCACTGTATGGGAATAGGGTGTTATTTGTCCTGTAGCCAAAGTATCCCCCAGTTCACCATGGGAAAACATGTATCATTACCGTATATCAAGGTTTCTGGCTGCTGCGTGGGAGCCATCTAACAGTACATACCCAGCCTTGCCCTGCATGGTCCGCTGGGTTTTTATTAGATTGGGAAGGGCGTTCTTGCTCTTATTCCTCATCCTCCCTAATCAGTTTTGGAGCAGTCAAGCTGTCTCTTCGAGAACAATGATTCATAAATCAAAAGATAAAACTCTGATTTGTAATGGCCATAAAATAAGAGACTGTCTGTGTCCCACAGAGTCACCTCTTCCTATACGCAGACTATGTTGGCCACGGTGGGGTTGGCCCCGTGGCCAACCCCCCCCAATTTCAAAATGTGGTAGTGCATCATCAGTTTTCCACATCTTATGTGTCAGTCAGTTAATTAGCCTATGGCATCTAAAATGTTTTTGATTGCTGGGTAAGGTAGTCTAGCCAGCTATCTAAACCTTGTAGTAGACCTAATCATCACCAAATTACCGACAGGGGGCCCCGATTGATTTTGTTAGTCACTCTCACACAGATACAGTATAATTTGAACATGGCATGACAAAATGTGTAGATTTGAAGAATATTGGCTTTAAAACTGCAACATTTCCTCCGCCACATGACAAAATGTGAAGAATTGTACTAGAACATTTTGACTGCGATGTGGGCGGGGCCCCCGACCAAATCTCACTTAGGGCACCCAAAACTCTAAAGGCGGCGCTGGTGTCCCATATGGCAGGAGTTCCCAAAGTGGGGTCCATGGAGGTACTGCATGGGGTCTGCAGCCAGATCTCAAAATGAAGAACTCTGCTTAAAAGATATTTGTATTTATTTTTACATCACTTTTTTATGACCATTGCTAGCAACAACAGATTAAATGGATTTTGAACAAGGGATTTGTGTAAAAAGTTGAGAGGATGCAATATGCAATATTACTCATCCACAATTGACGTTCTTAACTCATAAAGACTCTTCAAGGTAAATCAGACTTCTACAGTGTCTGTACAGCATTTACTGCGATACAGCCTTAGCAGAAGTCAGGCATTTCTACTTCTTGCACTTCGCAGAGCTGTTGTGAAGGAAGTTGTCAAGGAAGTGAGTTTGTGTTATATTGGATCTCCCGGCCCCACTTACCATCAACCAATCATGTCAATGGGGAGCTATACAGTACGGCACCCTCCGCATTGTTACAACATTTGGGAGGCGCACAGAGATTTTCTCTCAGCCCCATGGCAAAATATGTAGAATTGTACAAAATTAGCAATTAAACTGCAACATTTTCTCTCTGCCCCAAGGCAAAATGTGTAGAATTGCAGAAAAATAGCTTTAAAAATTCTAAATGTTCTCTCTGATGCCAAGAGAGGGGCCTTTAAAACGTACCCTTTCCCAGGGCCCGAGACTTGATTCGTCCGGCCATGCACTGCAGAAGTCATAGTAAAACTGATTGTATGCTATTTTTATTGTACTCTAAAGTAAGAGTTGTGTTCTGATATTATGGGGGTGTCCCTGATGAATTTTCTATCACAAAAGGGGTCTCTGAAACAAAAAAGGTTGGGAATCTCTTCCATATGGCACCCTATTACCTATATAGTGCACTACTTTTGACCAGAGCCCTATGGGACTCGCTATGGACCCTGATCAAAAATAGTGCACTACATAAGGAATAGGGTGCACTACTCTTATGACTCATAGAACTTCTGGAAGTATGCCAGGTAGTTTTCATCGCAACAGCAGGACACGGCCTTGGTCAGTGGAGCAATAGAGCGTGCTCTCCCACATACTACAGGGATAAAAATAATCACTCTTATGTACTCTGTGTCATGCTGTCATGTTGCTGTATATATTATGTCCTGGGGCTGGCTGGGTGGGTGGATCTCCACCGACCTCTGTTGAGAACATACAGGAGTAACTCAGACGCCAAGATAGTTTCAAGATATATGTGTACATATCTTTTGTTTACATTGTTCTTACCTCTTTACTGTCTGCACAATTACTATAATTATACCCCCCCCCCCCAAAACCCCCCCAAAAAACACAAGAAAACAGAAAAATGTACTAGTGAAGATGATTTTTTTGGTCTTTGCAGCAACACTGTGTCAGAAGTGATTCCCTAAACCTTGTGGAATAATCCTATAATTGTATGACATTTTTAAAAACACTTGTAGCATGTTTTAACATGGCTAGATGTGGAATGATTTGACTAACAACTCCCTTGTCCTTGTTTTGCCTGAGGAACCTTTTCATTAAAATTCATATTTTTTTGTTTTCTTAAACAACATGACATAAACTGACCATGGCCGGTGTTATGGGCGGGCCTTAGGGGGCCTGGCCCACCCTACCGTATCTCCTTGCCCGTCCAAATAAAATATAGAAATATTGATCATTTATTTGTCCGAGACACACGCCAACAGAAATCTCAGATAAAGCCAGAGAAACAGCGCCCCTCTGTCTCTGCATGTATAGACCATGTATCTGATTCTCTCTGGACCAAAAGAGTATGGCATGTCATACTATTTCTGTCCAGACAGCATCAGATACATGGGCTTCATATAGTAAGACAGAGGGGTGCTGTTCTGCTTTCTCCAGTGAGAGAGTTTTAGCAGTGAGGAAGAGGCGAAGCGAGAGGGCTAACTCTCACCAAAATCTGTCCAGAATAAGCCCAATGCATTTCTATGGGCATAATATGCAGACCGAAACTTATCTCCTGCCTTCCCACCTTTGGGACACTGACTCCCATTGTAAGGGCGGAGACATGAGCATCTCGTCATTATATACAAATCTCTGGTTTCAACCTCTTGCAAATTGGAAAGCAAAGTTGGCTGGTGCACAGTGCACTGTTAGGATGCTGGCTTCCCCTAAAGTAAACGTAGGATTAGTTACAATTATATAATTACTACTGTTTAAACATAAAAAAAAACTTTCAAAATACAATCCCAGAGGATGAATTGCCACAGAGGACCATCATCCTTTTTAATATTGATTGTTTATTTTTTAACCATTATTTAACTAGGCAAGTCAGTTTACAATGACAGCCTAGGAATAGTGGGTTAACTGCCTTGTTCAGGGTCAGAAGGACAGATTGACACCTTGTCAGCTCTGGGATTCAATCTAGCAACCTTTTGGTTAGTGGCCCAATGCGCTAACCACTAGGCTACCTGCCGCCGTTTCTAATCACGAGTTTGTAGGATTATGCATATTTGGGAATCCCGCCATTTGGGCAGCCCCGCGTGGCTGTCTAGCTGATTGAGTTGCATCTGTCAGTGAAAAGCATCAAAATATGTGTGAAGATAATGTGTCTTGGGTATCATTTGAAATGTTTTAACAAGAAGAATTAGGTGTGTGTGGCGAAGATATGACGTGTCTCTCTCCAGAATGCATGCACTCAGCTCTCCAGAATGTGCTCAGCTGTCTCCTGACAATTATTTCCCATTCATTGTTTCATTGTATGGCTTGTTTGCCCTTTTTGTATCAATTCCCCATTACATATGTCACTAGTAGGCCTAGTCAATGTACCGATAATCCCTCTTCATTTGGTTACATACATTTCTGTTGAAACTACTGCAATGATTAATTACAGTCATTTACATTGTTTGCCGAGTTCACAATGTGCTACACTTGTGAGAAACAAGTTTGGGATTATTTCATAACCATTATGAGTTTTGTAAATCTTTCAATTGACTTTTGTTTGGAGTGCTCTGTGAGCAATGAGCTTGTGTCTGGTTTCTCTATCCTGATAACGTTGAGGGAGCCAAGCGTGCCTGAGCATGCATAGAAATAGGCCTACCTGGCCTGCTGCATGCAAATGTTGGAAAGTACCTCTTTGCCAATGTCTGATTGTCTTAACTACCACATGAGCTGAGCTTCTCAGTAATTATTTCTTCAATGCACACATTGTAAACGAAGTCTGTTTTTTTAACATCCATTGCAAATTATACTTCCTCAGGATTTGAATAGTCTTGCCAACACTTCTGGCCTCAATAATCACCAAGCCTCGGTGTGAAAGAACAAAATATCATGATCTGATGATCCCATAAATCCAGTGGAATCGGCATAAAAAAACAGCTCTCTGTCCCGAGCTCACTGACGTGGTAAACTCTGATGGCCCGGAATAGGTTCGTTGATACTTTGTAGCAAGTTCTCTAGCACCAGCCTCGACCAGATCCAGTTGATGATTAGATACATTGCACTTTACTAGAAATATCTCAAGTCAAGACAGATAGGAAGGGAGGCAAACATTCAGAGTAGAGAGATGAATGTGATTGAAAGAACCAGAATATTCATCAGGATATGTTCTACGGTTTTTATTTTTGTCGGGTGTAGGCTTTTCTCTCAAATTCCTATTAAAATTAGAAACGCAATGTGTTAAAGTGTTGGTCTTATGTTTCATGAGCTGAATTTTGTTTTTGCATACAAACGCACAAAAAAGCTTATTTTTCAAAACAAAATTGCACACATTTGTTTACGTCCCTGTTAGTGAGCATTTCTCCTTTGCCAAGATAATCCATCCAACTGACAGGCGTGGCATATCAAGAAGCTAATTAAACAGAATGATCATTACACAGATGCACCTTGTGCTGGGGGCAATAAAAGGTCACTCTAAAATGTGCAGTTTTGTCACACAACACAATGCCACAGATGTCTCAAGTTTTGAGGGAGCGTGCAATTGACATGCTGACTTCAGGAATATCCATCAGAGCTGTTGCCAGATAATTAAATGTTCATTTCTCTACCATAAGTTGCCGCTCACGTCTTTTTAGAGAATTTGTCAGTATGTCCAACCGGCCTCACAACCGCAGACCACTTGTAACCATGCCAGCCCAGGACCTCCACATATCCAGCTTCTTCACCTGAGGGATTGTCGGAGACCAGCCACCTGGACAGCTGATGAAACTGAGGAGTATTTCTGTCTGTAATAAAGCCCTTTTGTAGGGAACAACTCCTTCTGATTGGCTGGGTCTGGCTTCCCAGTGAGTAGGCCTGGCCCCTCACGTGGGTGGGCCTATGCCTTGCCAGGCACACCCATGGCTGCGCCCCTGCATAGTCATTTGAAATTCATAGGCTTAATTTATTTATTTTAATTTATTTGCTTATGAGCTGTAACTCAGTAAAATCTTTGAAATTATTGCATGTTGCGTTTATATTTTTGTTCAGTATGCTTTACTTTAGTTGATGATTGAAGTTATAGGCCAACTGCTGCATTTGCCTATAGGCTCTCTCTGAGTTCTATGCGCTCATTTCCTTAGCCACCAATAGTCCACAGTGTATCACCGCCTCCATATGGCAGAGGCTGGTGCTCTATCCTTAGTTGAATTTTTACTTTTAGATTTGTATTATTTTACTCCAGATTTTTATGATTAACATGTGACAATGATTTTGAGAAACGAAAACGTAATTATTGAAATTAAAACTGTTCCACGAAAATGCACATATATAAATAATCATAATTTCCCTGCTTGGTAGAAATGATAGGATCATTTTTTTAACCTTTATTTAACTAGGCAAGTCAGTTAAGAACAAATTCTTATTTTCAATGACGGCCTAGGAACAGTGGGTTAACTGCCTGTTCAGGGGCAGAACGACAGATTTGTACCTTGTCAGCTTTGGGGTTTGAACTAGCTAGTCCAACGCTCTAACCACTAGGCTACCCTGCCACCCCTGTCTGCAGACAAATTGTAAGCTTCACCAAACTTGAAACTCACCAGCTGCGTATGGTCTTTAAAAAAGAAAAACA
Source organism: Oncorhynchus masou masou (assembly GCF_036934945.1). NCBI lineage: Eukaryota > Metazoa > Chordata > Actinopteri > Salmoniformes > Salmonidae > Oncorhynchus > Oncorhynchus masou. The sequence goes on along the minus strand of NC_088226.1, from coordinate 40,242,721 downwards.
TGCAAACATAGGTGCATGCAAACATAGGAGGTTCTGTGAAAAAACATGCCCACCTATGAATATCAAAGGCCCGTCCAACTGATTCGTTCTGGCACTGGCATAGGAACTAACAAGTGGGTTACTGTAACTCTCCATCCATCAACTCATTTACTGAAAGAAAGCATTCTCCCCTTTCTCATTACCCAAAACATATGAGCGTATTAAGGAGTTGACCAACTGTACGAAACTTCAATAGTGCAGGGCAAAACTATTTTCAGTTCAGATGAATGTTGAAACAGCTCTAATGTCTGTGCTATGTTACACCTGTAAAGTAAAAACCTTCAATGTGTTCATGCATCATACATACTGGTGGGCTTCAGGAAGTTTGTGCAACGAATTAGAGCTGAAATATTTCCAATAACTCACACAGAGCAACATTAATTCTCCTCCTTTTGGAGACCAGCCTGCCAGCCATTCCCACTCTCCCACCTCTCCTCCGGTGGTAATCACCCTACATAGTGACAGTACACTTTGCACCATTCAGCTGATAAAAAAAGTAATTTCACTCCCAGATTCAACACCAGCACCTATCTGCTTTCAATTTAGCCACACATGCTCTGCTCTAGCTACCCCACTAGACTAGTCCATACACAAAATGAGAATACACACACACACACACACACACACACACACACACACACACACACACACACACACACACACACACACACACACACACACACACACACACACACACACACACACACACACACACACACACACACACGTAGAGAGACTGCAGCACACACACACACCACAGGCTGCAGCACACACACACCACAGGCTGCAGCAGTACCTACACTACACTGGCCCTCACCCAGCAGGACTGTGAGAAGTTCAACTTACTTACATTCTAAAGGTCCTAGCAGACATCTGGCATATAGCTGAAATCTGTATTTAATTAGAAGTTATGGTTGCTTTAAACTCTTATGGAAAAACCACATTAATTTTGTGTGATCACATGTGATCTTGTGAAGTTACCGTGATAACATGTGAGCATGTGAAAACACGATCTTGTGAATTAAATGTGACAACATGGGGATGCAAAATATGAGATGTGATACCATGAAACATTTATATTTTACAATGCATAATTTACATTCACGCTGCAGGTTTTGTTTCATTCCCAGTTTGTCCTGAATAACATTTTTTTGAACTTGTGTCATTGTCCCCTGGATTGCTTGGAACTCAACCTCGCTTGGGATTTAAAATCACCACCTCTTGGTTGTTAGGTACCTGATGATCCTGCTGTGCCACCAGGTCTGCAGACAAATTGAAGATTGGCTATACATACACTGAGTGTATAAAACATTAGGAACACCTTCCTAATATTGAGTTGCACCCCCTTTTGCCCACAGAACAGCCTCAATTCGTCTGAGCTTGGACTCTACAAGATGTCGAAAGCGTTCCACAGGGATGCTGGCACATGTTGACTCAAATGCTTCCCACAGGTGTGTGATGTTGGGTGATGTCATTTGGATGGTGGACCATTCTTGATACACACTGAAAACTGTTGAGTGTGAAAAACACAGCAGCATTGCAGTTCTTGACACACTGAAACCGGTGCGTCTGGCACCTTCTACCATACCCTCTGTCTTGCCCATTCACCCTTTGAATGGCACACATACACAATCCACGTCTTCGCTAAAAGCTGCCCAGAATCAAGTTAAAAAATAATCATAATTTGCACCACCAACATTACATTAACGAAAAATAGCAGTGCTCAAGTGACACTTGACATAGATGAATGCTTCAGGGATTTAAAATTGCAACCTCTTGGTTAAGTGCATCAATGTTTCTGCAGTGCCACCAGGTTCATACATATTGCTAGGAATGTATGAACACAGTCTTAAAAACATCAAATAAAATAAAATAACATTTTATTGGTCACATACACATGGTTAGCAGATGTTAATGCGAAATACACAGCTTAATGATGAGCTTTGAGGGTGTTGTTGAATGCTGAGCTGTAGTCAATGAACAGCATTCTTACATAGGTATTCCTCTTGTCCAGATGGGATAGGGCAGTGTGCAGTGTGATGGCGATTGCATCGTCTGTGGACCTGTTGGGGTGGAATGCAAATTGAAGTGGGTCTAGGCTGGCAGGTACGGTGGAGGTGATCTGGTCCTTGACTTGTCTCTCAAAGCACTTCATGATGACAGAAGTGAGCGCTTCGGGGCGATAGTCATATTTGCCTTCTTGGGTACAGGAACAATGCTGGCCAGCTTGAAGCATGTGGGGACAGCAGACTGGGATAGGGAGTGAATGAAAATGTCTGTAAACACACCAGCCAGCTGGTCTACGCATGCTCTGAGGACTCGGCTAGGGATGCCGTCTGGGCCAGCAGTCCTGCGAGGGGTAAAACATTTAAATGTCTTACTCACGTCGGTCATGTAGAAGGAAAGGGTGGGCACCGCGGTCCTTGATAGCGGGACGTGTCGGTGGCACTGTATTACCCTCAAAGCGGGCAAAGGTGTTTCATTTGTCTGGGAGCAAGACGTCGGTGTCTGTGACGTGGCTGGTTTTCTTTTTGTAATCCGTAATTGCCTGTAGACCAGGCCACATACGTCTTGTGTCTGAGCCGTTGAATTGCGCCTCCACTTTGTCCCTATACCGGCATTTCGCTTGTTTGATTGCTTGCAGAGGGAATAACTACACTATTTATATTCAGCCATATTCCCAGTCATCTTTCCATGGTTAAATGCGGTGGTTCATGCTTTCAGTTTTGTGCGAATTCCGCCATCTACCCACAATTACTGGTTAGGGTAGGCTTTAATAGTCACAGTGGGTACAACATCTCCAATGCACTTCCTTATAAACTCACTCACGAAGTCTGCGTATAAATCAATGTTATTCTCTGAGGCTGCCTGGAACATGTCCCAGTCCGCGTCATAAAAACAATCTTGAAGCTTGGATTCCGATTGGTCAGACCAGCGCAGATTGGTTCTAGTCACGGGTACATCCTGGTTGAGTTTCTTCCTTTAGGAGAGTAGGAGCAAAATTGAGTTATGGTCGGATTTGCTGAAGGGAGGGCGGGGGAGGGCCTTGTATGCATTGCGGAAGTTAGAGTAGCAGTGGTCCAGTGTATTGCCCGTGGGAGTGCAGCAATCAATATGTTGATAGAATTTAGGTCGCCTTGTTCTCAAATTTGCTTTGTTAAAATCCCCAGCTACAATAAATGCAGCCTCAGAATATATGTATTCCAGTTTACATAGTCCAGTGAAGATCCTTGAGGGCCATCATGGTATCTGCTTGAGCGGTGATATACACAACTGTGAAAATAACAGATGAGAATTATCTTGGGAGATAATATGGTTGGCATTTGATTGTAAGGAATTCTAGGTCAGCTGAACAGAAGGACTTGAGTTCCTGTATGTTATTATGATTACACCAAGAGTTGTTAATCATGAAGCATACACCCCCGCCCTTCTTCTTCCCAGAGAGATGTTTATTTCTGTTGGCGATATCCATGTTGGCGATAAATATGACATAACCCTCAATCTTTGCACAGTGAGGGTTATGTCATATTTATTTATATTAGGCTAAATATTGTTCTAAAAGTAATCTCTGTGCCTGTGCAAATGTACAGTATGCATGTTCAATGTTAATGCTATACAATTCAACTGTTGTTCAATCTACAATCTTTTTTTAAATTGTCTTACAGACAATAACGTGGATTCTAGATACATAATTAATTTACCTGCATGTGTCATTGTAGCAGAACTGTATCCTGTGAACTGTATCCCTCTCTAGGGATTAAACATTATGCTGGATTTCAATCAGATGACTCATGAGGAGCTGAATGGCAGTTTGATCATGACAACACTCATCTCACAGCTTTACAAGTGTTCCCTGAACGTTACTACACTGATCTTACTGGATTTTCTTACTCTGTTTCTTTGTGAATGCCAATTTCCTCATGAACACCAATTCTCTTAGCTAAAGATTGTTACACCAGATAATGTGATTTAACCAAATATTTTTGGTATCCATTATTGTGAGTTACAGGATGGGTACTGTTGTAGCACAGAGAATTTTGAACCAACCGTAGCGATGCTGTCTTCGTCCTCGATTCGGGGAAAGGTCACCGTTCGGTTGCAGAGGTTCCGTTTGAATTTAGAAAATGCTCAGTTTTTTAAACAAAACCTTTTTTTCCTCCATGAAGTAACCCAACAATGTGTATGCTGCCATCTTGTCTATTTCAAGTCTGCTGTTATTGATCGAGAGAGGTCTCTGTCATCATGACATGCATCACTTTGGGGTGGACACCCCACCCGTCTCTGGGTAAATCACATTATCTGGTGTAACAATCTGTAGCTACAGTTCTCTGCACTTGTGTCTCTACGCCTGAGACACACTCGGACACACTGAACTGCACTACACTGTTCATACAATCTTTTCTGTATGTTATTTTTACCGTATAACATTGTTGTTGAATATCAGTTCTCTTGAGTTAGCATGAAGTAGTTTCTTTGGATACTTGAATGTCTCGCATATGTTTGATGCTACAGAGCCCTGTACAGCTTATACAAATACATTCTTTGAATCTTTAAAGGCAGACACATTTAGAAGATTGATAGAAAATATCCATATTTATTTTATGGTGGTTCTACATGAGGGCTCTCCAACCCTGTTCCTGGAAAGCCCCAACCCTAGTCTGGCACACTTTATTTGAATAATTAGCTGGTTGATAATATGACCCACATTAGTTACAACTGGGATTGCAGCAAAAAGAGTGTAGCTCTCCAGAAACAGGGTTGGAGACCCCTGTTCTATATGGTCTTATGCTGAGCCACACTAGCTGTGTTTACATAGGCAGCCCAATTCTGATATTTTTCCCACTAATTGGTATTAATCAAATCAGCTCTTTTTCAGAACTGATCTGATTGGTCACAATCCCCCCAAAATAAAAATAAATATCAGAATTGGGCTGCCTGTATAAACCACCCATTGTAATTTATCCGGCTTTGGTACACTGGCAATGGTGTTCGGCATGGTGGGCTGGGGAAGCTGAAACTCTTTGTGCTGGTGCTGCACATCTTCTGGAAAGACATGGTTTTGGTGTTAGCTTTTACACTTCTCGTGTTTCTTGGCCCAAGCAAGTCTGTTCTTCTTATTGGTGTTCTTTAGTAGTGGTTTCTTTGCAGTAATTGAACCATGAAGGCCTGATTCACACAGTCTCCTCTGAACTGTTGATGTTGAGATGTGTCTGTTACTTAAACTCTGTGAAGCATTTATTTGGGTTGCAATCTGAGGCACAGTTAGCTCTAATGAATTTATCCTCTGCAACAGAGGTAACTCTGGGTCTTCCTTTCCTGTGGAGGTCCTCATGAGAGACAGTTTCAACATATCACTGATGGTTATTGCGACTGCACTTGAAGACACTTTCAAAGTTCTTGAAATGTTCTGGATTGACTGACCTTCATGTCGATTCTCTCATTTGAGCTGTTCTTGCCAAAATGTGGAAATGGTTTTTACCAAATAGGGCTGTATACCAGTTGAAAACACTATATGTTAAAAGCACAGTGTGTATCATAATGATTCATTTGTTTTCATATACAGTTGAAGTCGGAGGTTTACATACATTTAGGTTGCAGTCATTAAAACCCATTATTCAACCACTCCACAAATGTCTTGTTAACAAACTATAGTTTTGGCAAGTCGGTTAGGACATCTGCTTTGTGCATGACACAAGTCATTTTTACAACAATCGTTTACAGCCATATTATTTCACTTATAATTCATTGAATCACAATTCCAGTGGTTCAGAAGTTTACATACACTAAGTTGACTGTGCCTTTAAATAGCTTGGAAAATTTCAGAAAATGATGTCATGGCTATAGAAGCTTCTGATAGGCTAATTGACATGATTTGAATCAATTAGAGGTGTACCTGTGGAAGTATTTCAAGGCCTACCTTTAAACTCAGTGCCTCTTTAATTGACATCATGGGAAAATCAAAAGAAATCAGCCAAAGATCTCAGAAAAAAATTGTAGACCTCCACAAGTCTGGTTAATCCTTGGGAGCAATTTCCAAATGCATGAAGGTACCATGTTCATCTGTACAAACAATAGTACGCAAGTATAAACACCATGGGACCACGCAGCCGTCATACCGCTCAGGAAGGAGATGCGTTCCTAGAGATTAACGTACTTTGGTGCGAAAAGTGCAAATCAATCGCAGAAGAAGAGCAAAGGACATTGTTAAGATGCTGGAGGAAACAGGTACAAAGGTATCTATATCCACAATAATGACCATCGTCATGTTTGGAGGAAAAAGGGGGATGCTTGTAAGCTGAAGAACACCCTCCCAACCGTGAAGCATGGGGGTGGCTGCATCATGTTGTGGGTGTGCTTTGCTGCAGGAGGGACTGGTGCACTGGTGCACAAAATAGATCATCATGAGGATGGAAAATTATGTGGATATATTGATGCAACATCTCAACACATCAGTCAGGAAGTAAAAAATTGCAAATGGACAATAACCCCAAGCATACTTAGAAAGTTGTGGCAAAATGGCTTACGGACAACAAAGTCAATGTATTGGAGTGGCCATCCCAAAGCCCTGACCTCAATCCAATAAAAAATTTGTAGGCAGAACTGAAAAAGCATGTGCGAGCAAGGAGGCCTTACAATCCTGACTCAGTTACACCAGCTCTATCAGGAGGAATGGGCCAAAATTCACCCAACTTATTGTGGGAGGTTTGTGGAAGGCTATCCGAAACATTTAACCCTAGTTAAACAATTTAAAGGCAATGCTACCAAATACTAATTGAGTGTATGTAAACTTCTGACCCACTGGGAATGTGATGAAATAAATAAAAGCTTAAATAAATAATTTTCTCTACTAATATTCCGACATTTCACATCCTAACTGACCTAAAACAAGGAATTTTTACTAGGATTAAATGTCAGGAATTATGAAAAACTGAGTGTAAATGTATTTGACTAAGGCGTATGTAAACTACCGACTTCAACTGTATGTCCTTTCTCCTGTAGAGAACCGCAGTCTGGTGAATGATGGAGAGAGCTACCCGGGCAGGTGGCAACGTTCGCTCCCAGACCCCTCCCGAAGAGGCTCCCGCAAGAAGCCCAAGAACAGCAGCCGGGACTGCCGCATGGAGAAGAAGGAGATGCGTGTCAGAGACCTGGGCCTGGGCTTTGACTCCGACGAGATCGTCCTGTTTAAGTACTGTATGGGGACGTGTTTGAGCTCCCGTAAGAACTACGACTTGGCCCTCAAGGCCCTGACAGAGAATGGAAGTATCTCCAGCAGGAAAGTGAGTGCCCACCCATGCTGTAGGCCCACCCGCTACGAGACTGTCTCCTTCATGGATGCCCAGACTATATGGCAAACCATCAAGTGGCTGTCCGCAGCTAACTGTAGCTGTGTGGGGTGATGGGCAGAGAGTAAGAAGAAGACTACTTGCAGAACACACATGCATAAAGAAGCTTTAGGGTGAAGAAAAGAAGAGTCTGAGATGCCTTCACTGTGCGCGTGTTGGGTAAAAAGGCTAGATCAGAGCCTGGATCGAAGCCATGGCCCAAAAGTTGGGTCTCCTCCTGACGTGGATCTACTTTGGATTAACCCGGATTCTCAGGTCGGGAAACAGCACGGATGCAGAATAGAAATACACCCTGCCCTTGAGCATGGCAGTTAGCCCTCGACAATAACTGCTCCCCGGATGCCGATGACATGGATATCAATTTAAGGCAGCCCCCTGCACCTCTCTGATTCAGAGGGGTTGGGTTAAATGCGGAAGACACATTTCGGTTGAATGCATTCAGTTGTGCAACTGACTAGGTATCCCCCTTTCCCTTGCCCTTCCCTGTCAATCCCTATGTCCAACAGAGGAGATGCATCCTCAGTCAGAGCCCAGGAGTCGCAGCTCTGGAGACTGGAGAGGACGGAGCTCCTTGGCAGGGACTGGAGAGGTTAGGAGTAGTTAGAGCCATGTGTTTAGAGAGTTAGGCCAACTTTTAGAATGTTGAATATTGTTATAATTCTAGACATTACGTTACATAGCAATGTTTAAATATTCCCCATGTAATGTTAATGTGGCACTAACATGGCTGCCATATAATGTTGAAGTGTCATGTAAATGAAGCAAAATGCAGAAACCACATTGGCCCAACTCTCTAAATACATGGCTCTGGGAGTAGTTGTCTTCCACCCTAAGACTTGCTCCCTGTGCTGACGGCAAAATGCCCCATAAGAAGGTGGACTTCACTTGTTGTCTGCCCTCATCTGCATTTTGTTACATCTAAAAAGAGGAGAGGATGAAGCAAAAGTATTGGACCATTGGACCATAACTCTAAACCAGAAGAGAAGCATTGTGGGTTACAGGGCAACTGACTGTATAAGAAGTGAGAAGTGAAGTTGTTTGGTTTCGAAGGCTCTCTAATAAGACCAAAATGACGTCTATGCATTTTTATGTTTACTGCTTCGTTGGCTGCTCATTCATGTCATAGCAAGGTAGATTTGAGCAAATTGTAGATTAAAAAACAACAACAATATAATCCCATCTCCCACTGCCTCTATACACAGGCTATGGGAATGAAATTACATAGACATACACCATGGTATTCAGTTGATTCCAGTCACTAAGCACAAATCTACTCTTACTTGACTAACTCTGAACTCATGCATGCCTTGAGAACAATACCAAAATTGTATCAACTGTACCTACCTAGATTAAGACTTGCAGTTGTTGAGGCACTTGTTTGTAGCTTGGCCCAACTTGTTTACTGTACATGTCTATAAACAGTGTGTTGTAGGATGCCATCACAGGGCCAAGGTCAGTCATGGCCCAGCCATACCTCATGCTGCCTGACACACATGGTTTATTTTCAGCTCTGAATGTGCACATCACTGAAGTCAACTAAAGGTTTTGGATTGCAAAGAAAATTGAGCATATTGCCAACTGTTATTCTGAATGTGCTTATAATACTTTTTTTATTGTGATATATATCCTCTCTCATATCATATTGTTTATCTATGTGATGGACAAAGATAACTCTTAATTTACACCACTCTGTTGCAGCTGTGTTAAAGAACATTTGAATTGACTACATAAATACATATTGTCTTCTGATTGGCTGCCTCTCCACACCTGACCAATGAAATGGAGACTTATGGTAGAGAGAATAAATCACCATGTAGATACGGTATATACAAACAAGGCAAAGGTTTGCGTAGTAATGTATCACACATATTGTATTATACTGTTGATTTATATCAAGTGGTGTTACATTTTTTTAAGTGAAGCATTTCTGTTCAACTGTTGGAGCTTGTAGAGTAGGTTTCCGTAAAGTAAGGTTATATTTTAATCTGTGTGTAATATAACAATGTGTACATTGCATAGTTCTGCACCATTCTCTCAGGACCATGCTTCATGATGTTATTCATTGTCTCAATCTTTGTGTTTTTTACACAGATCCCATCACCAACTGTACTACAGTAAAACCAAAGCATGTACTGAGAGAGATGTCCATGCTATTTTAACAATGTGCTTCAACCATATCACGTGCAGAGACTTTGTGTTTTCTCATTGTTCACAGCACTATATTTATGGACTGGCAAAGTGATGAACAAAGAAGTTTACCCGTCTCTATTCTGCCTTCAGTTCATGTCTGGTTTGTGGTTATATGAAGCTGCAGCATCTGGTGTGTGTTCGATCTGCAAATATGTCAAATCAAATGAAATTGTATTAGTCACATGAGCCGAATACAACAAGTAGACCTTACACTGAAATGCTTACTTACAAGCCCCTAACCAACAATGCAGTTAAAAAAAATAAGAATAAGAAATAAAAGTAACAAGTAATTAAAGGTCAGCAGTAAAATAACAATAGCGAGACAATATACTAGAGTCAATGTGCGGGGGCACTGGTTATTCGAGGTAATTGAGGTAATATGTACATGTAGGTAAAGTTATTAAAGTGACTATGCATAGATGATAACAACAGAGAGTAGCAGCGGTGTAAAAGGGGGGAAATGTAAATAGTCTGGGTAGGCATTTGATTAGATGTTCAGGAGTCTTATGGCTTGGGGTAGAAGCTGTTCAGAAGCCTCTTGGACCTAGACTTGATGCTCCGGTACCGCTTGCCGTGCGGTAGCAGAGAGAACAGTCTATGACGAGGGTGGCTGGAGTCTTTGACAATTTTTAGGGCCTTCCTCTGACACCGCCTGGTATAGAGGTCCTGGATGGCAGCAAGCTTGGCCACAGTGATGTACGGGGCAACACGCAGTACCCTCTGTAGTGCGTTGCAGTTGGAGGCTGAGCAGTTACCATACCAGGCAGTGATGCAACCAGTCAGGATGCTCTCGATGGTGCAGCTGTAGGACCTTTTGAGGATCTCAGGACCCATGCCAAATCTTTTTAGTCTCCTGAGGGGAAATGGTTTTGTCATGCCCTCTCCACGTCTGTCTTGGTGTGCTTGGACCATGTTAGTTTGCTGGTGATGTGGACACCAAGGAACTTTTAGCTCTCAACCTGCTTCACTACAGCCCCGTCGATGAGAATGGGGGCGTGCTCGGTCCTCTTTTTCCTGTATTCTACAATCATCTCCTCTGTCTTGATCACGAGAGGGAGAGGTTGTTATCCTGGCACCACCCGGCCAGGTCTCTGACCTCCTCCCCATAGGCTGTCTCGTCGTTGTCTGTGATTAGGCCTACCACTGTTGTGTCATCGACAAACTTAATGATGGTGTTGGAATCGTGCCTGGCCGTGCAGTCATGAGTGAACAGGGAGTAGAGGAGGGGACTGAGCACGCACCCCTGAGGGGCCCCTGTGTTGAGGATCAGCGTGGCGGATGTTGTTACCTACCCTTACTACCTGGGGGCGGCCCGTCAGGATGTCCAGGATCCAGTTGCAGAGGGAGGTGTTTAGTCCCAGGGTCCTTAGCTTATTGATGTGCTTTGAGGGCACTATGGTTTTGAATGCTGAGCTGTCGTCAATGAATATCATTCTCACATAGGTGTTCCTTTTGTTGAGGTGGGAAAGGGCAGTGTGGAGTGCGATTGAGATGGCATCATCTGTGGATCTATAAAGGCGGTATGCAAATTGGAGTGGGTCTAGGGTTTCTGGGATAATGGTGTTGATGTGAGCCATGACTAGCCTTTCAAAACACTTCATGGCTACGGGAGTGAGTGCTATGGGTTGGTAGACATTTCAGCAGGTTACTGTAGTGTTCTTGGGCACAGGGACTATGGTGGTCTGCTTAAAACATGTTGGTATTACAGACTCAGACAGGGAGAGGTTGAAAATGTCAGTGAAGATACTGGCCAGTTGGTCAGTGCATGCTCACAGTACATGTCCTGGCAATACGCCTGGCCCTGCGGCCTTGTGAAAGTTGACCTGTTTAAAGGTCTTGCTCACATCGGCTGTGGAGAGCGTGATCACAGAGTCTTCCGGAACATCTAGTGCTCTCATGCATGTTTCAGTTTTATTTGCCTCGACGCGAGCACAGAAATAGTGTAGCTTGTCTGGTAGGCTCGTGTCACTGGGCAGCTCTCGGCTGTGCTTCCCTTTGTAGTCTGTAATGGTTTGCAAGCCCTGCGACATCCGACGAGCATCAGAGCCAGTGTAGTACGATTCAATCTTAGTCCTGTATTGACACTTAGCCTGTTTGATGGTTAGTCGGAGGGCGTAGCGGGATTTCTTATAAGCTAACAGGTTAGAGTCCCGCTCCTTGAAAGCGGCTGCTCTAGCCTTTATCTCAGTGCGGATGTTGCTTGTAAACCATGGGTTCTGGTTAAAGTATGTACGTACGGTCACTGTGGAGACAACGTCATCGATGCACTTATTGATGAAGCCAATGACTGATGTGGTGTACTCCTCAATGCCATCAGAGGAATCTCTGAACATATTCCAGTTTGTGCTAGCGAAACAGTACTGTAGCTTAGCATCTGCTTCATCTGACCATTTTTTTATTGTCACTGGTGCTTCCTGCTTTAATTTTTGCTTGTAAGCAGGAATCAGGAGGATAGAATTTTGGTCAGATTTGCCAAATAGAGGGTGAAGGAGAGCTTTGTATGTGTCTCTGTTAGTGGGGTAAAGGTGGTCCAGAGTTTTTTTTCCCTCTGGTTGCACATTTAACATGCTGATAGAAATTTGGTAAGACCGATTTAAGTTTCTCTGCATTATCCTTTTCACCCACGGGTGTGATCATTCTACTGTGGTCCCCGTAGCACACGATCAACCCGGTGTGATTAGAACGCTTATTTAGAACACCTATTTAGAACGGCCAGTTTCGAATGACGCAACAATCAGTATTTGAGCTGACCACACTTTTTTCAGAAACATTTTGCACAAACACAATCCTTACAAAGTTATGTCCAGAATGTGAGCAGTTTATTTTTGTATGCAATGTTCAGACATTCACAGAAGTATATACAGCATAACACAATCATCCAAACCGGAAAAATGTAGGCTACATTTTTCCTAGCGCTAACCGAGGAAAGATTGACATAACACAAGCGGTCATGAATTAGCTAATAGAAATTACTTTTTATAATTAATCACATCACGAGTGAACTCACCATTGATTGAAATATTTGAGTAAAACACTCTCTAGAAATGGAAAGACGATGGGTAGATTCTTGTGTGCGCTGCCATGCTTTTCATTCCTCACAGAAACCAAAGATAATAAGAGGAGACAAGATGAGTCTGGTCTGTTTATAGTGAGCCCTTACACATCTCATTTTGTTATAACATCTTTGGTCCAACAGAGGATTACGTGAAACCCAGAATGCATTGTTTGTCAACAAACATGGCTACACACAGCTGGAATTAGCATAGCACATCATAATCTGTACAACCTTCAACAAACTATTTTACATACATAATATGTGTCAATGACAATGATAAAAACTTGTTGGAAAATCATTTGAAGTCATTTGAAGTTCAAAACAGCCTACAAATAAAAACAGGCTGTGCCTTGGTTTGAGGGCAGCACAGATTTAATGTACTGTTGCGTAACAATCATATTCCGGAATGGAGAGAACGTTCTAACAACACGTGCATAACAAAACTCATGCTGGGGCGACCGTTACAGATATTTGGAACTCACGCATGAAAGGGTTAATGTCCCCGGCCACTAGGAGCATCGCCTCTGGGTGAGCATTTTCCTGTTTGCTTATGGCGGAATACAGCTCATTGAGTGCGGTCTTAGTGGCAATATCAGGCTGTGGTTGTATGTAGATAGCTACGAAAAATACAGATGAAAACTCTTTAGGTAGATATTGTGGTCTACCGCTTATCATGAGATACTCTACCTCAGGCAAGCAAAACCTCGAGACTTCCATAGATATCGTGCACCAGCTGTTATTACAAAAATACATAGTCAGCCCCCCTTGACTTACCAGACGCTGCTCATCTATCCTGCCGATAAAGCGTATAACCAGCCAGCTGAATGTTGATAATGTCATCATTCAGCCACGACTCTGTGAAGCATAAGATATTATAGTTTTGAATGTCCAGTTGGTAGTTTAATCTTTTACGTAGGTCATCGATGTATTTTTTCAAAGTGTGCACGTTTGCTTGTAGAATGGAAGGCAGTGGTGATTTATTCATTCACCTATGAATTATCAGAAGGTAGCCCGCCCTCCGGCCCCTTTTTCTCAGCCTTCTCTTCGCGCAGTTGATGGGGATCTGGGCCTGTTCCTGGGAAAGCAGTATGTCATTCACGTTGGGCTCGTCGGACTCGTGAAAGGGAAAAAAGGATTCTGCCAGTTCGTGTTGAGTAATCGCAGTTCTGATGTACAGAAGTTAGTTTTGGTCATAAGAGACGGTAGTACAAATGTATTATTATGTACAAAATAGGTTAAAAAATAAGTTACAAACAACGAAAAGAAACGAACAAAAAAACTCAATTGGATAGGAACACGTAAAACGTCAGCCTTCTTCTCCGGGGCCATCTTGGCTTTCTTTGCTTTCACTCACTGATTAAGTCCAAACTGAACTCTCTGTTAGATGCTATGCATCTCATTATCACCTTACTGTACATTAGGGAAATTATTTATTACATAAAAAGTATTTATTTATTGTATTTCATGTTATACACTTACAAATATCAGATATTTATTATTTATGAAAGGGCCATGTATGCTTTTTTAAATGTTACCTTTGTTTTCTCTGTGAAAAAGCAAGAATGTTTCCAAGCAAGTCACACACGCACACGCATGGACAAACATGCATACACACACAGAGAGGTATATCCACTAACTGTTTATATGAGAGATGAGAGATGAGTGCCAGTCTCTGGCACAGTATCAGAGACCAAACATGTCTGTTCCCTTTAGATGTAGCTCTAAACCCTAATTTATACCTTACACAAGTACACAATGCAAGAGCTACGATTAGCTGTGCAAAATGGCGATCCTGCGTGGTTGCGTAGAAAAATTATCTAAACGTGTGCAGACCCACAACTCAAAGCTAATATATATGATTGCCTCCTGCGTAGAAAATTGCATTCTTGCGTTTCATACTTGTGTCGGGTTTATGTTGTTTTTATGTTGTTGTTATTGATGTTACTGTTATGTCTAAAAGGTCATATGGACACTATTTTTGTACCTCTTTAATTAAGGAATAAAGTTTTTTTAAACCTTGATGAAAAGGTATTGCCTGTCCTGATGTATTTCTTTGCATACACCTAACCATTCTCCTGACAAAATGGAGCATTAAGATAGACATACAGAAAGGGGCATATATTGTACATTTGCAATAGGCCTAGTTTAATTAAGGAAGGTTTGTGACTGCATATGTATAACTAGTTCTTACTATAGGAAAAGAAGGCTTATAAGTAAATACTGAATGCAGATCTGGGTTCATCATAAAAACATATTTGGCTTCTTTGTTTCTCCTATGTATTTGGGTTATTCCACCAATTCTGTGCCTTTTGAGAATTGCTACTTGGTCACTTTTGATTTCACCGAATATATTTTTAACATTATATCATGAACACCACATATTCAGCTTCATAGAAATCACTATAGTCAGTGCCTATTAAGTGGCACATAAAGTCAGAAGAGGACTGGCCAACCCTCAGAGCCTGGTTGCTCTCCAGGTTTCTTACTAGGTTCCTGCCTTTCAAGGGAGTTTTTCCTAGCTACCGTGCTTCTACATTTTCATTGCTTGCTTTTTAGGCTGAGTTTCTGTATTAGCACCTTGTGACATCTGCTGATGTAAAAAGAGCTTTATAAATACATTTGATTTGAACAGTGTTGATCGTAACAGCACGAGTCTATAGCGAAGTCCAGCCAACCTTTTAATACAGGATGCAGTGATGAGTATCGAACTGTCACCTGTAACAAAATGAAGGGCACTATGGTAGATGGCATCCAAAGGTTAAAGAGTAGCAGCTGCACTTTGATAAATAATATCGCCATAATCAAGAATAGATAAAAATGTTGACGGAATAATCTGCTTTCTACTGTTTAGAGAAAGGCACCATCTGTTCCTGCAGAAAAGGGCCAACTTTACATTTTTGCTTCTTGAAACTCCCCATCCCGGATCCGGGATCGTGACTAAAGCCTCAGGCTCATTAGCATAACGCAACGTTAACGATTTCTGAAAATCGCAAATAAAATTAAAATAATGCGTTTGCTCTCAAGCTTAGCCTTTTCTTAACAACACTGTCATCTCAGATTTTCAAAATATGCTTTTGAACCATAGAAATTGACTAATTTGTGTAAGAGTATGCAAAGCTAGCATAGCATTTTGTGTAGCATGTAGCACGCAACATTTTCACAAAAACCAGATAACCAAATAAATAAAAACATTTACCTTTGAAGAGCTTCTGATGTTTTCAATGAGGAGACTCTCAGTCACATACCAAATGCGCAGTGTTTCCTGAAAGCGTCTGTGTGTAGGAGAAATCGTTCCGTTTTCTACATTGCGTCTGGCTACCGAAACGAACCGAAAATGCAGTCACCTACAACGTGAAACTTTTTCCGGATTAACTACATAATATCGACTGAAACATGGCAAACGTTGTTTGGAATCAATCCTCAAGGTGTTTTTTCACATATCTCTTCATTGACATGCAGTTCGTGGAAGCTTGCTTTCCTCTCTGTATCGCATGGAAAAATACTGGCAGGTGACTTTTGCGCACCAATTTCGGCGCAGGACACCGGGCGGACACGTGGTAAATGTGGTCTGTTATGGTCAATCTTCCAATGATCTGCCCACAAATACGTCACAATGCTGCAGACACCTTGGGGAAACGACAGAAAGGGTTGACTCATTCCTCTTGCGTTCACAGCCATATAAGGAGATCATGAAAAACAGAGCCTCAAAAATCCTTGTCATTTCCTGGATGCCATCTCATCTTGGTTTTGCCTGAAGCTCACGTTATAGGGCACGCACAGAGAAGATCTTTGTATTTCTGGACACGTCAGAGTGTTTTCTTTCGAACGGTAGCAATTATATGCATAGTCGAGCATCTTTTTGTGACAAAATATCTTGTTTAAAACGGGAACGTTTTTCATCCAAAAATGAAATTGCGCCCCCAGAGTTTCAAGAGGTTAACGAGCTCATCTATACAGTGGCTTGCGAAAGTATTGACACCCCTTGGCATTTTTTTCCATTTTGTTATACCTCACAACCTGGAATTAAATATATTGTTGGGGGGTTTGTACCATTTGATTTACACAACATGCCTACCACTTTCAAAATGCAAAACATGTTTTTTTGTGAAACAAACCAGAAATAAGACAGAAAATATGAAAACTCGAGCGTGCATAACTATTCACCCCCCTAAGTCAATACTTTGTAGAGCCACCTTTTGCAACAGTTACAGCTGCAAGTCTCTTGGGATATGTCTCCATAAGCTTGGTACATCTAGCTACGGGACATTTGCCCATTCTTCAAGGAAAAACTACGCCAGCTCCTTCAAGTTGGATGGGTTCCGCTGGTGTACTGCAATCTTCAAGTCATACCACAGATTTTCATTTGGATTGAGGTCTGGGCTTTGACTAGGCCATTCCAAGACATTTAAATGTTTCCCCTTAAACCACTATAGTGTTACTTTAGCAGTGTGTTTAGGGTCATTGTTCTGTTGGAAAGTTAACCTCTGTCCCAGTCTCAAATCTCTTGAAGACTGAAACAGGTTTCCCTCCAGAATTTCCCCTGTATTTAGCACCATCCACCATTCCTTCAATTCTGACAAGTTCCCCAGTCCTTGCCGATGAAAAACATCTACACAGCATGATGCTGCCACCACCATGCGGATTGTGTTCTCGGATGATGTTCTCGGGGTGAGAGGTGTTGGGTTTGCACCAGACATAGCATTTTCCTTGATGGCCAAAAAGCTCAATTGTAGTCTCATCTAACCAGAGTACCTTCTTCCATATGTTTGGGGAGTTTCCCACATGCATTTTGGCGAACACCAAACGCATTTGCTTATTGTTTTCTTTAAGCAATGACTTTTTTTCTGGCCACACTTCTGTAAAGCCCAGCTCTGTGGAGTGTACAGCTTAAAGTGGTCCTATGGACCGATACTCCAATCTCTGCTGTGGAGCTTTGCAGCCTCAGGGTTATCTTTGGTCTCTTTGTTGCCTCTTTGATGAATGCCCTCCTTGCCTGGTCTGTGAGTTAAGGTGGGCGGCCCTCTCTTGGCAGGATTGTTGTGGTGCCATATTTTTTGCATTTTTTAATAATAGATTTAACGGTGCTCCGTGGGATGTTCAAAGTTTCTGATATTTTTTTATAACCCAACCCTGATCTGTACATCTCCACAACTTTGTCCATGACCTGTTCGGAGAGCTTCTTGGTCTTCATGGTGCCGCTTGCTTGGTGGTGCCCCTTGCTGAGTGGTGTTGCAGACTCTGGGGCCTTTCAGAACAGGCGTATAGTCCCCTCTGTTCCATAAGGTATTTTTTATCTGTTTTTTAAATCTAATTTTATTGCTTGCATGAGTTACTTGATGTGGAATAGAGTTCCATGTAGTCATGGCTCTATTTAGTACTGTGCACCTTCCATAGTCTCTTCTGGACTTGGGGACTGTGAAGAGACCTCTTGTGTCATGTCTTGTGGGGTATGCATTGTCCGAGCTGTGCGCCAGTAGTTCAAACAGACAGCTTGGTGCATTCAACATGTCAATATCTCTCATAAATACAAGCAGTGGTGAAGTCAATCTCTCCTCCACTTTGAGCCAGGAGAGATTGGCATGCATATTATTAATATTAGCTCTCTGTGCACATCCAAGGGCCAGCCGTGCTGTCCTGTTCTGAACTAATTGCAATTTTCCTAAGTCCTTTTTTTGTGGCACCTGACCACACGACTGTACAGTAGTCCAGGTGCAACAAAACTAAAGGCTTGTACGACCTGCCTTGTTGACAGTGCTGTTAAGAAGGTAGAGCAGCGCCTTATTATGGACATACTTCTCCCCATCTTAGCTACTGTTGTATCAATATGTTTTTACCATGACAGTTTACGATCAAGGGTAACTGCAAGCAGTTTAGTCACCTCAACTTTCTCAATGTCCACATTATTTATTGCATGATTTAGTTGAGGTTTAGGGTTTAGTGAATGATTTGCCCAAAATACAATGCTTTTTGCTTTAGACATATTTAGAACTAACTTATTCCTTGCCACCCAGTCTGAAACTAACTGCAACTCTTTGTTAAGTGTTGCAGTCATTTCACTCGCTGTCGTAGCTGACATGTATAATGTTGCATAAATAGTCATCTGCATACATAGACACTCTGGCTTTCCTCAAAGCCAGTGGTAATTCATTAGTAAAGATTGAAAATTAAAGGACCTAGACAGCTTTCTTGGGGAATTCCTGATTCTACCTGGATTATGTTGGAGAGGCTTCCATTAAAGAAAATCCTCTGTGTTCTGTTGGACAGGTAACTCTTTATCCACAATATAGCAGAGGGTGTAAAGGCATAACACATTTTTTTTTAACCTTTATTTAACCAGGCAAGTCAGTTAAGAACAAATTCTTATTTTCAATGATGGCCTCAGAACAGTGGGTTAACTGCCTGTTCAGGGGCAGAACAACAGATTTGTACCTTGTCAGCTCGGGTGTTTGAACTTGCAACCTTCCCAGTTACTAGTCCAACACTCTAACCACTAGGCTACCCTGCCGCCCCAGCAGCAGACTATGATCAATATTGTCAAAAGCCGCACTGAAGTCTAACAAAACAGCCCCCACAATCGTTTTATTATTAATTTCTCTCAGTCAATCATCAGTCAGTTGTGTAATTGCTACGCTTGTTGAATGTCCTTCTCTATTAGCATGCTGAAAGTTTGTTGTCAATTTGTTTACTGTAAAATAGCATTGTATCAGGTCAAACACAATTTTTTCCAAAAGTTTTCTAAGGGTTGGTAACAGGCTGATCAGGGGCTTTACTGTTCTTAGGTAGGGGGAAGGACTTTTTCTTCCCTCCAAGCCTGAGGGCACACATTTTCTAGTAGACTTAAATTGAAGATATGGCAAATAGGAGTGGCAATATCGTTTGCTGTTATCCTCAGTAATTTTCCATCCAAGTTGTCAGGCCCCGGAAGCTTGTCATTGTTGATAGACAACAATCATTTTTTCACCTCTTCTACACTAACATTACATAATTTTAAATTACAATGCTTGTCTTTTATAATTTGGTCAGTTATACTTGGATGTGTAGTGTCAATATTTGTTGCTGGAATGTTATGCCCTTAGTTTGCTAATCCTGCCAATTAAAATATAATTAAAGTAGTTGGCAATATCAGTTGGTTTTGTGATGAATGAGACATCTGTTTCAATGGATGATGGAGCTGAGTTTGCCTTTTTTCCCAGAATTTCATTTAAGGTGCTCCAAAGCTTTTCATTATCATTCTTTATTTAATTTATCTTGGTTTCATAGTGTATAGTATATATATATATACCACTCCTATTTGAATGGTAGTATGTATATATATACAGTGGGGCAAAAAAGTATTTAGTCAGCCACCAATTGTGCAAGTTCTCCCACTTAGAAAGATGAGAGAGGTCTGTAATTTTCATCATAGGTACACTTCAACTATGACAGACAAAATGAAAAAAAAAATCCAGAAAATCACATTGTAGGATTTTTAATGAATGTATTTGCAAATTATGGTGGAAAATAAGTATTTGGTCAATAACAAAAGTTTATCTCAATACTTTGTTATATACCCTTTGTTGGCAATGACAGAGGTCAAACGTTTTCTGTAAGTCTTCACAAGGTTTTCACACACTGTTGCTGGTATTTTGGCCCATTCCTCCATGCAGATCTCCTCTAGAGCAGTGATGTTTTGGGGCTGTTGCTGGGCAACACAGACTTTCAACTCCCTCAAAAGATTTTCTATGGGGTTGAGATCTGGAGACTGGCTAGGCCACTCCAGGACCTTGAAATGCTTCTTAACGAAGCCACTCCTTCGTTGCCCGGGCCATGTGTTTGGGATCATTGTCATGCTGAAAGACCCAGCCACGTTTCATCTTCAATGCCCTTGCTGATTGAAGGAGGTTTTCACTCAAAATCTCACGATACATGGCCCCATTCATTCTTTCCTTTACACGGATCAGTCGTCCTGGTCCCTTTGCAGAAAAACAGTCCCAAAAATGTGTTATTTCAGTCCACTATTATTCTACAATGTAGAAAATAGTCAAATAAAGAAAATCCCTTGAATGAGAAGGTGTGTCCAAACATTTGACTGGTACTGTATATATATATATATATATATATAAACAAATAATAATTGATCTGAGGGCCGGGCCACGGCCTGCCAGTATCCAATCCATGGCCTAGCTAGTGCTTTAACTGTAAGGCATTTATCTAGTCAACTAGCGATTAGCATTAAAAATTAGCTATCATTACTTTAGGCACATGCCAGCTTTAGACTAACTAACACGCATTTTGCAGAGAGCAATATGTGCAACTGAATAGTATAATAGAGAACATGTGGATTCATATTTAGAAGCAACGTGAAAAGCAGCATCTTTCTTTTTTTGTGAGTGCATGAATGAACAGCGTGAAGGAACTGTGTGGTGCCTGCTTGAGTGACAGGGGGCGGGACATGGTGTGTGTGGCCTGGGAACTGGAACCAAGCTGCCGCGGGACGGCTTAATATTGTTACGAATCGAATTGTTTATTGTATTGTCTTTAAGTCGCACTGGGGCTCCCAAAGTAAAACTCCAGGTCGCACGTCAAAATATTCCTTCACACTTTAGAGCCCTGCTTGGTACACCCACATGCAGAGTTAAGATCTCAACAGAAGCAGTTGGCAGAACCCCTCTGAACTCTTTTTAAAGATAGTTGGGGAATTGCTGTTGCACTTTTCTACTTTGTGGAAAAATAAAACATCTGTCTTGTGTGTAGGGACGAACGTCAATCATAACAGTTTTGATTGGCCACTGAAGTGAACTATTGCCTCTCTGTGCTCCTGCCAGGTTCCGTTGTAGGCACAGGTGTCAGGTGTGTACCCCCCTGGGGACTCTGACTGTGCCTGTGACCTGTCCCAGTGGCAACACCACACTGATAAGAGAGGCCTGAGAGACCCGGTGCTGCCTGCCTCCTGGGATGCAGGTGTCTCCTTCGTCTTCCATCAGCGCTCCCACAAGGACCAGCTAGGCAGCCTGAGAGCACCAGGAGTGATTGGACAAGAGGGCCTAGGGTTGAACCAAAGACGGTCAACTAGCACACAGGAGCAACGTTACTGGACGAGAGGGCCTAGGGATACACAAAAAAATAGAAATTCTCTCGTGATGGAATTATTCAGTGGGGATCTGTCATTCAGGGCAGATGTGGCAGAGCCCCAAATGTTTTGAGTGGGGGGGGGGGGCTAACCTGTTTTGCTTGTAATTTTGGCTTAATAAGTGTTACATATCAGTTTGCAAACAATGTAAAAAAAGAACATGTCATTGAGTTCATTAAGCTGCATACAAACATGGTCTCTTCTTGAATAAGGCATCTCCAAAATGCAGGTGTTTCAGCCGAGCTCAGTGCTTTCTGTGGTGGTGGGGCTAGCCAGCAGAAAATACAGAGCGTTTTGCCTGATTGGCTCAGTTTTCTGTTATGATTGGCACAGTTTTCTGTCACTCATGGTACAGTATGTGATCCACAATTCTAAGGTTTGAGCACCACATCAAAATGGAGCACCACATCAAAATGGAGCACCACATCAAAATGGAGCACCACATCAAAATATTTTTCCACCGGCACAGGTTTCATACATTCACATATAACAATGAAATATTCACTTACTTTTTGAAAATATTCCTCTGATTTGTCATCCAAAGGGTCCCAGCTATAACATGTAGGGTCGTTTTGTTAGATACAATCCTTCTTTATATCCCAAAAAGTCTGTTTAGTTGGTGCCATCGATTTGAGTAATCCACTCATTCAACTTGCAGAGAAAGGAATCCAAAAATATACCCCTAAACTTTGTTACAACAAGTCAAAATACATTTCTATTTACTCCTCAGATACCCCAAAAATGTAAACAAACTATAATATTTCTTACGGAAATAAGTATGTTCAATTGGAAACTGGATTTGGATTTTAGCAGGTGCATAATGTCTTCATGGAGCGCGCAAACACGAATTTCCAAGACTGTGTCCTTCTGCTAAAACTGATATTACAGTTTTAGCAGAACCTTGAACATAGACTGCTGACACCCTGTGGAATTCTTAATATGATATTTCTCTTGCATTTCCAAGAGGATGGTCTCATTTTTTTTCAGGTTGGTTTTCTTTGGATTGTCTCCTATAATATCTACTGTGTTATATTCTCCCACATTATTTTAACATTTCTACGAACTTCAAAGTATTTTCTTTCCAATGGTACCAATTATATGCATATCCTGGCTTCAGGGCCTGAGCTACAGGCAGTTTACTTTGGGCATGTCATTCAGACAGGAAGTGGAGAAAAAAGGGGCCTAGCCCTATTGACTACGTCCGTTGTCGCTTGCTCATTAATGTCTTAATCTAAATGATGGATTGCCTCTTATCTGCTTGTCGTCACCTTATGCCATAACTTGTAGAGTTGAAGTAGGAAGTTTACATAAGCCTTAGCCAAATACAACTCAGTTATTCACAATTCCTGACATTTAATCCTTGGGAAAATTTCCTGTCTTAGGTCAGTTAGGATCACCACTTTTTCTTAAGAATGTGAAATGTCAGAATAATAGTAGAGAGTGATTTATTTCAGCTTTTATTTCTTTCATCACATTCGCAGTGGGTCAGAAGTTTGCATACACTTAATTAGTATTTGGTATCATTGCCTTTAAATTGTTAAACTTGGATCAAACATTTCAGGTAGCCTTCCACAATCTTCCCACAATAAATTGGCTTAATTTTGGCCCATTCCTCCTGACAGAGCTGCTGTAACTGAATCAGGTTTGTAGGCCCCCTTGCTCGCACATGCTTTTTCAGTTCTGCCCACAAATGTTCTATAGGAGTGAGGTCAGGGCTTTGTGATGGACACTCCAATACCTTGACTTTTTTGTCACAACTTTGAAAGTATGATGGGGTCATTGTCCATTTGGAAGACCCATTTGCGACCAAGCTTTAACTTCCTGACTGATGTCTTGAGATTTGCTTCAATATATCCACATAATTTTCGTTCCTCATGATGAGCTATTTTGTGAAATGCACCAGTCCCTCCTGCAGCAAAGCACCCCCACAACATGATGCTGCCACGCCCGTGCTTCACGGTTGGGATGGTGTTGTTTGACTTGCAAGCCCCCTACCCCTTTTTCCTCCAAAATTAACGATGGTCATTATGACCAAACAGTTCTAATCTTTGTTTCATCAGACCAGAGGACATTTCTCCAAAAAGTACGATCTTTGTCCCCATGTGCAGTTGCAAACCGTAGTCTGGCTTTTTCATGGCGGTTCTGGAGCAGTGGCTTCTTCCTTGCTGAGCGGCGTTTCAGGTTATGTCAATATAGGCCTTGTTTTACTGTGGATAAAGATACTTTCTACCTGTTTCCTACAGCATCTTCACAAGGTCCTATGCTGTTGTTCTGGGATTGATTTGCACTTTTTACACCAAAGTACATTCATCACCAGGAGACAAAACGCGTCTCCTTCCTGAGCGGTATGACGGTGGCGTGGTCCTATGGTGTTTATACTTGCATACTACTGTTTGTACAGATATACGTAGCCTACTGGTTAGAGCGTTGGACTAATAACCGGAAGGTTGCAAGTTCAAACCCCCGAGCTGACAAGGTACAAATCTGTCGTTCTGCCCCTGAACAGGCAGTTAACCCACTGTTCCTAGGCCGTCATTGAAAATAAGAATTTGTTCTTAACTGACTTGCCTGGTTAAATAAAGATAAAATAAATACTTGCGTACTACTGTTTGTACAGATGAACGTGGTCCCTTCAGGCGTTTGGAAATTGCTCCCAAGGATGAACCAGACTTGTGGAGGTCTACATTTTTTTTCTGAGATCTTGGCTGATTTCTTTTGATTTTCCCATGATGTCAACCAAAGACACTGAGTTTGTAGGCCTTGAAATAGGCCTTGAAATACATCCACAGGTACACCTCCTTTTGACTCAAATGATGTCAATTAGCCTATCAGATGCTTCTAAAGCCATGACATCATCTTCTGGAATTTTCCAAGCAGTTTAAAGGCACAGTCAATTTAGTGTATGTAAATTTCTGACCCACTGGAATTGTGATACAGTGAATTATAAGTGAAATAATCTGTCTGTAAACAACCTAAGCGTATGTAAACTTCCGACTGTACATCTGTACAACTGTACATCTCAATTGTCAGTAGAAACCACATTTGTTTAAGCAAGTCTGCCATATCCGCTATGTTTTTTTAAGGCAGTAAATGAGGCTTAATGAACTGTTTCGCTGTCAGGCAAGGCTCCGCTGAAAGCCAGGTTTAGCAGTGGTAACGTGTTTGGGACAGTTTTATGTAGGCCCAAACAGTTTGTGGGCACAGTTTGTCAGTTACAGTGCAATTCGTGTTGTGTAGTGGCTTTGCTGGCATGCATGCCACATTTTCTTTTTGCCCCACCAAGATTTACATGCTAATATTGGCACTGCTACTTGTCAAGGTTCAATCCACTATACTCTTTTTATAAGGGTGTGTAACAATGTAATAACCATATTGAAGACTATTTTATTTTTATGTAAAGGCAATTCCTATATGTAATTGTCGCCACATCTTTCTTTCCAGTCCGTTTTAGGTTCTATTCACTGTGTAAATATTCATGTATATTGTCTAAATGTACTTAAATTTGTTTTCTATTGAATTGTATACTTTATTGCCTTGATAACAAAAGTATTTTGAAAAGACTTTAGACAATTTCACTCATGTCAGGATTTATTGAACCAAGACAACTAGCAATTCAACAAACAAGATATTCTAGGTCATGGATGGTCAACTTTGATGGGGGGTGGTGGTGGTGGGGGGGGGGGGGTACAAAAAAAATGTAGGGTCCGCAGTGGCTTGCAGGTCTGCGTACCCACATTCAAACCCGCACATGCAGTCAAAACCTTTTGGGGGCCCCAAGTCAAATTGTTGCCCACCCTCCCCCCAATTTTATCAGCCCCCCTCTTGACAGAGAGAAAATATTGAAGGTTTAGAGCATAGAGAAAATAGGCCCGTTTTAAAGCAAGTTTGCTGCAACTCTACATAGGGACACTCGAAGTTCATCTTAAATGAATCATTGTTTATTAACAGGAAGCTGGAGAGGTCACAGTCAAATGTAGATGCGTAAAGTACCGGTCTTAACGGAGCTCTATTGGGGCAGTCCCGTTAGATATCTTTTATACTGCTTACAGACAAATTATATTTGCATGATTTATCTTATTCATAATAAATTCATCATTAATGTTGGGTTCATGCATGGGACAGACCAATACCTTACAAGGCTTCTTCTCTCCAAGCTGAGACCTTGAAAATCTCTTAAAACAAGTTTCTGGGCGTACTGCCAAATTGCAGATACTGATGGTGAGGATTCGTTCAGTCACATACTTGCATGAACACAGAAATTGGTTATTAGAAAAGCACAAACATCGAACACAGAAATTGGTTATTTGAAAAGTACAAACAATACAATTTTCCATCACAGATGTTTGCAGTTTTAATATATCAGACTGTAAGTTACAAAATCAAATGGGGTCCCCCCGGTCAGTAATTCGACCATGATTAGATTGGTAAGTTAGTCTAGCCAGAAATCTAAAAATGTTTTGATGACATCGGCTAATTGAGTGACTCGGTAACTGATCCGCAGTTGCCTATCCCTGTTCTAGGTCAATGACCCAAAAAAAACAACAAACATGATTTTTAAGGGCTGCAGATGCTGCATTACAAACATGACAATATATCAACAATAAAGATGCTGAATAAGCTCTTATGCCATTATTTCACAATTTAAAATGCCAAATATAAGGCCACTTGTATTTATGTAACACATTGTTTTTGGCTTATTAAGCCTGCAACAGCCACATACAAAACAGCAACATATATATGTGTTGTAAACTGGAAAATATTGTTCCTTACAAAAGTTCCTTACAAAAGACTTAAAACTGAAGCAATTTCGATTTCCAGGAACGTCTCTTGGGTAGCAGCAAATGTTTGTTCACTTCAGGTTAAGGAACAAGATTTTATCCAGGGTCATGTTCAGTTGGTCCGAACTGGAGTGAAACAGGGAAGTACTATCTGTTCTTGTCTAAAAAACAATGCTCATATTTTTTTCCATTGCAAAACGTTTTAGTGTTACTAATGAACACAACCCAGAATTCGCAGGATTACGAGGCGAAGGTTCCCCTATCTAGAGGTCTTGGACCAGCTTCCTCTTCCTCACAAAACTGTCCTAAGATCAGCACCTAGAGGCAACTTCACCCTACTCCATTCACATGACCTAAGACCTTGTTCACATGATGCTGATGTGGTCAGCCATGGTGTCCCTAGAGTTCCAGTGGTCGGTGATGAGGTCACAAAGGTGGCTGAGCGTGCCCAGAGCCGTGTCCCTCAGCTCCATGTTTCTGTCCAGTGGGTTGCTCTTCAGGGTGAGGAGTAGTCTCTGGGGAGGACGGTGGGTCTCCAACAACTTCCCTAACTCTAGCAGCTCAGGAGGCTGGATGAAGTTGGAGCTATCAACGACAAAGACAGGAAATACAAGAAACAGAATGGCTACGTTCCAATTTGCCACCCTTCTCTCAAAGTCTGCAGTTGTACACTACATCATGGATTTAACAGTGGTGGAACTTGAAACTCCCTACAGCCAATGCTTACACCAATCCATGACGGGGAGTTTGCTTGTGCACACTTTGAGGGAAGTGTGGAGAATAGGGACAGAGTCCAACTCTTAAGACAAATTAGGCCTCTTCACAAAATGCCAAAATAGCCTACTGAAATGCTTATAGCAGCTACTTGCCTGATGTCCAGCTCTTTCACTGTGCTTGGTGAGGGTCCTTTGAAGAGTTCCCCCAAAACTGTCACAGTCTTGGCTAAAAGTACAAAATAAAAATAGTTGTTTCAATTCATGCACTCAAAAATCAAATTCATACCATCCAGAGGTGTAGTAGCTTTGCGTGATGTATTGTTGTCTCTACCTTCTTGCCTTTGTGCTGTTGTCTGTGCCCAATAGTGTTTGTACCATGTTTTGTGCTACTATCATGTTGTTGTCATGTGTTGCTGCCATGCTAGGTTGTTGTCTTAAGTCTCTCTTTTTGTAGTGTTCTGGTGTCTCTCTTGTCGTGATGTGGGTTTTGTCCTATATTTGTCTTATTTTAATCCCAGCCCCAGGTCCGCGCAAGAGGCCTGCCTTTTGGTAGGCCGTCATTGTAAATAAGAATTTGTTCATAACTAACTTGCCTAGTTAAATAAAAGTTAAATAAAAGGTGGCAGGGGCGGGGGGTGTAGCATGAAAAGTCTGAACAAAACCTATGAAACAAAGCTAAGTTGGCCTCTTACCGAGGCGGT
This sequence comes from Oncorhynchus masou masou, assembly GCF_036934945.1. NCBI lineage: Eukaryota > Metazoa > Chordata > Actinopteri > Salmoniformes > Salmonidae > Oncorhynchus > Oncorhynchus masou. Next base: position 40,214,787 of record NC_088226.1, on the reverse strand, counting down.
TTTGAGCCAGGTTTAGAGACTGGAGAGATGGAACCTTTTTGAGAGAATTAACCAGCTGTCGGACGACATCTTCCTTGTCACTGCATTTCTCCAGAAGCCGACAGTCCTTCAATGACAACGCTGTCATTATGGAGCAGACAGGAGAATACAATTAGGATGCATTCCAAATGGCACCGTTTTACTTTAAGGCCCTTGACAAAAGTAGTGCACGACATAAGGACTAGGGTGCCATTTGAGACACAACCATAGAATAGACTGATCAAATGCAAGAGGCTTTGCTTGTTTGTGATATCCATGCTGCATACCACTTTTTAGAGCTGCATACATATTAGATAAAAACAGATTGCATATGAATTTTAATACAAAAACTATTTCATGGAAATCATTCCTTACCTTCCAACATACAGTAGTTATCCAGTAGCTGGAAGATTGCACAGTGACAATCAGACAGGTTGATATCCTCCAAGGTGAGGTCCTTCAGGTGGCGATTGGACTCTTGACAGCAGGAACACAAAAACAATTTTACCATATGGGAGAAAATATACCAAAATATCTCCTACGGCTATGAAGAGTTCCACATATAATGCACATGAAGTTATTGCTGAAGCAATTGGAAGCACACTAATAAAAAAACAGATAGCCCATTATGTGAGCACAGCAGCATCAACTTACACATACAAAACTGCTAGAAAATAGCACTTGGATGCACTGACTAAGTCGCTCTAGATAAGAGCATCTGCTTAAGCTAAATGACAAAACTGTTAAATTAAACGTAGTGCTTGTACTCTACGTTGACAGTGGTTTTAAATGACTCCATGTTACCTGCCACTGTGTTGAGGAGGTGGCTGGGTGAGAAGCCAGTTGAGCTATTGATTCCTGAGACGTGAAGTGAGGTGAGGCGAGGAGAGCGTAGCAACACACACATCAGACTCTCCACACTGGTCCTCAATTTGGGTACTTTCACACACAGCTTCTCCAGTGAGAGTTCTAGCAATGGAAAGTTGGGACAAGTTCTCAAATACAATGCAAAAATAAATGCTCTTTGTAGACATCCAATTCTCTGCGACTCAATTTTAAAAAGTAAACATTTATATACCATTGTTTTATAAATGCGCATATGCAATCCTCATGTCTTAATATGTTAACCTTTCTTATGTTGAGATTTCACTTTTCTTGTTAAATTAATCTCACATAACCCAGCAACTCGCTAAAACTTGATTTTAGTTCAAATCGGCATTTAATCTAAGATGAGGATTACTCTATGTCTGGTAAACCGGCCCCACAAACTACAACAAAACAAAAACATTTTGTACAGGTTGGATATGAATAACTTTGGGTGGTCCATATACTAGATTGTCGGCCACCTGCATGGTGTGCAGGCTGGGGAATGCTTCTCAGTGGGGCTCTGTGGTACTCTGCTACAGGGTGGATCTCCATGGAGAATGACCTGAGGGTGGGGCATGCATTCAGCAGGGACTCCATGAGAGCAGGATGTGTCAGGGACCCCACACTCAGCTCAATCAGGGAGCAGCCTGGTGTAGCAGACAGCTGCTGGAGAGACTCTGCCAGGCTCAACGCATCACCCTCCTCAAAGGTCCCTGCAGACAGAGGCATCAAGAACAGAAACACTCGCCCTGTGTCCGAATACACCCTATAGCCTTTATAGTACCCTATTCCCCTTACCCTGGTAGTGCACAATAAAGTGAATAGGGTGCCATTTGGGAGGCAACCAACAAGTGCATTCCACAAGTGCATTCCACTTTCATAACTGTCCTTTTTAGCATACCCTTTCTTTGTAATAAACACATAAAGCACAATAGACTGTATAGATTACACACTTACAAGCACTTTGCAGGCTTAGAGAGTGGAGGCACAGCCAAGAAGGCAGGAGAGGAAGCAGTACAGGGAAGACTCCACCCCTGAAGTCATTGATCTTTAGTGAATGGATTTGCCCCTTGTGGCAAATCTCTGCCGAGTGACCAGCCGAGGGAATAAACATCTGGCACAATGGCTTGGGTACCATACATTGGCATGGAGTGCTGGTCAAGTCAAGCTCTGCCTTCGCAGAGGCAATACTCAACCTTGGACGCTTGCATGGGGTCCCACCATTATTATCTTCTTCATCAGGCTCCTCTTCCCCTAGGACCTGGCAGTTGGCTGCCTCAGCATCTCCAGCGCTGCGTCCTGCAGTGTTTGGCGCCTGGCAACATTTGACCATCTCACCTTGCATGGACTCCATTGGACATTGGTGGCTTTTACTCCGAGGTCCCCTGCCATGAAGAATCCAAGCCAGCAGACGAGGATCTGGGCTCTGGTTTATGATGACATCACGGGCTGCCCCGTGGTCCAGTAAACGGTGCAGGGTGTATAAGACATCACTGGGCCACTCTCTGAGCTGAGTGCTCTCTCCCAGTTGAATGCACCTTACACCCTTCTCCAGAACGCTCAGAACGGACCTCCTCGCGAAGAAGTAGCCGTGTGGTCGTGATGTTCGAAGAACCAGGTGCTGGATGTATTTGGCCATGACTAAGAGAAGGGAGTTAAAGTTGACATTCAGGAGGTATTTTGTATCACCTCCGAACCTGAAGCCATAGAAGGCCAAGTTAAAGAGCTTATGCATGCTTATCTCCCTCCATTCATCTTCGGTGAGTATAGTCTGGTAAAGAAACAAGAATAACATAATAATTAGGGCAAAGGAACACATTCTCTAGAAGGTTTAGTTCAGAACTATTGTTATAGGGTTCAGAACTAGTGTTTCAGGCTATAGATCACACACAGAGCCAACCTTGGAACTAAAACTAGTTAGAACTAGTTATCCGGCTGTTGTTTTGTACTTTTCAACATTCTCAGTGGATTGCCTCACCTTAGTATGTGGTGGAGAGTGAAGTATGTGGTGGAGAGTGAAGTTAACTGCACGATGGAATTTAAATAGTGAAAAAGCCAGATGGTACAAAGGTGGATTATTATGTGGATAAGATACTTACACTCCCTTTGCGAGGCCCAGAGATTCTTCTCAATATTCCTGCCCACACAAAGGAGGTGGAGATTCCTGAAAGACAGACAAATAAAATGTTTAATAGAATAGCAGTAGTTAGCTACACTCAATGAGCTTCCCCCTGTCTGAAAAATCAGCGGTGTGACTTGAGGCCTGTTGGGTGTTATATAACGCCAGTCCAGTATGTAATTTGGCTGCGCTGATCTCTCCAATGACAGTCATAGTGAGAGTGTAGCTGACAGCGCCTGCGACCAAAGCTAGGCTTTACAGTACTTACCTTTCTGGTTCACTGCAGGCTGAATTCTATCCAGATCAACAATGTTTAAATGCTGCAGGAGCTCCTTGATCAGTGAGATTGGTAGGTCTAAATGGGTAATATTAAAAACGGTTAATATTCAGGATATTCAGACTGCATTTGATCTTGTTTATCCTCTTTAGGAATACAGTCAGTAAGGAACATTCTAGCTAGTCATTACACATAAGAGTCATTGGACAAAGGATTCTTCTGCATGGGGGAGTTTTGTTAAGAGCCCCAACGCTCAATCTGAACATTAACAAGCGTCGCTTGAGGTACAGTTTTGGAAGCATTAGGGCCTTATCTTTCATATCTGCGAGAAATAATTTTAAAAAACAAACAATAAAAGGTCAAATTGATACACACCTTGATATGATTAGTGTGCCCACACGGCCACATCTCCGTGTTACAGCGCTTGTTTGACAACAGACAACCACCTGTGCTAATTGCCTATCTATACTGAACAAAAATATAAAATGCAACATGCAACAATTTCAAAGATTTTACTGAGTTACAGTTCATATAAGGAAATCAGTCAATTGGAATAAATTCATTAGGCCCTAATTTATGGATTTCACATGACTGGGCACACAGATATGCATACCTTAAAAAAAGGTAGGGGTGTGGCTCAGAGAACCAGTCAGTATCTGATGTCACCACCATTTGCCTCATGCAATGAGACGCACAGAGTTGATCAGGCTGTTGATTGTGGCCTGTGGAATGTTGTCCCACTCCTCTTCAATGGCTGTGCGAAGTTGCTGGATATTGGCGGGTACTGGAACACGCTGTCTACAAGTCAACCCAGGGCATCCCAAACATGCTCAATAGGTGACATGTTTGGTGAGTAAGCAGGTCATGGAAGAACTAGGACATTTTCAGCTTCCAGGAATTGTGTACAGATCCTTGTGACATGGGACTATATATTATAATGCAGATGAATAGCACGACCATGGGCCTCAAGATCTCGTCATGGTATCTCTGTGCATTGAAATTGACATTGATAAAATGCAATTGTGTTTGTTGTCCATAGCTTATGCCTGGCCATACCCTAACCCCACCACGGGGCACTCTGTTCACAATGTTGACATCGTTGGAGACGGTTTATGGTAGAGACATTAACATTACATTGTATGGCAACAGCGCTGGTGGACATTCCTACAGTCAGCATGACAATTGCACACTTTCATTTCAGCTCATGAAACATGGGAGCAACACTTTACATGTTGCATTTATATTTGTGTTACGTGTAGCATGCCCCCGAACACCTGTGTGTAAGTGTAATTCAAGAAGTGCCGTTTCGTTGGATGGAGACACCCATAGCTGTATGGTTCTTCGCAAAACTCCTACAATATAGTTTATTTTTTATTTGAAGGATTCTTTATCGATGAAAGATATAGGCCATATGTTTCAAAAGCCGTATCGCAAGCTATGATTATTTACGTTTCTAAAAGTTAAAACTGCGTCGGGATTGTAGTTCACACGAGTCAGTTGTGGGCGAAGTTAATAATGGCTGAAAACTGTAGGGAGAAGGCAGAATGCCACCTAGCGTTTTCTAGAGCTAGTTTGGGTACCAGTCCATTCATGTATTGTACATGCATTAGCTAAAATAGCTGAGTAACACTTAGCTTTGATGCAACCAAGATCGTCCTTCGTCCAGCACAATATAAAAAAACTCCCTTGGTTGCATCGAAGATGAGACACTTACCAAGAGCTTTCTTGTCTAGGACATCCATGTGACGACTCACTGTTTTGATGCATATCTTCTTCAAGGTGGGTGTAATGGTGGAAGTAACTTTGGCATCCTGCCACTCCTTGGCTCTTCTAATTTGTTCAAGGTAAGGAGCAGGCATGCTCAGTATCAGATGAAAAACGAGGCAGATTAAATAAACATGCAGCAGATCAGCTCCACAGATATCAGTCAGAGAATATTTGCTAATACTCAAGAGTTCAGCTGCGCTATTTCATCATTTAGGCATAATACCAACAACAACAAAAAAGATAGCAAAAAAACGAGCTAACTAACCAGCAAATGGTTTTAATAAAAAATAAAAACTCCAGCTATCTCTTCAAATTGATGCAGGTCGTAGTTTGGGTCCTGTAGACTTCCGGTTAATCACTTTCTATTAAAACGTCATAGTAGGCAAGGATAAAGAAGTACTTCCGGATCACGTATTTTTGGAATCCTTCAGAATAATAGTCCCGTCCTGTATAAATTGTATATGAATAATTAGGGGTATAATTATGGAAAATATGCGCAATTATCTATATATTTCATACTCGTTATCATACAAATAATAATTAAACGTATTTCTATGAGATATGTCATTATTTTATAAAATAAATAAATGTCAAGCCTAAATGGTCAACAATGTTTTTTTCTGTGTCCTTCGATCATTTATTGCACTATACAAATCTATCTGTAAATTGTGCCGCAGTAAAAGGCTGGTCCATTCTACTCAGGAGAAGTTCAGCTGTCCAACTCCACAGAGTTTACACCCAGAGGAGCATCGCTGCTCATTTGGCAGAGCGTATAGTGTGGCCCATCAACATAAATCCAAAGGTATTTTCCATATTGGACATTCATATTGCACCATACAAAATTCTCTATAAATTGTGTCACATTAAAAATGGCGTCCATTCTACTCAGGAGAACTTCTAGTTTCTAAATCCACAGAGTTTACACCGAGGAGTGACGCTGCTCATTTGGCCTCCCTTATAGAGTGGCCCCTCAACTTCAATCCAATCGTTTTTCATATTGGACATGCATATTGCCCATGTTTCTACAAATAAATACTAACAAATCACAAACTGCTGGGAAACACCAATAAAAAGATGAGTCACTAGACAAGTAGAAAAGCACAACAACCCAAAACATAATTACACAAAATAAATGTTTAAGAATTACAAGTCGTACATTGAAAGCTGACCTAAAATCTTTGTATTCAAACTTTGCTAATATAAACATTATAACTAATGCTTATGAATTTAAACAAGAATATTTACAAGAATATCAACACAACTTCCATTTGGTTCTTTTGTGATTTCAGCAAATGCCCTTGGCGAGGAACATCACATCTCAAAGGTCCCAGGCTTTCAGTTCCTGAAAGACAAAATTACACCTCTGAGAATCATGCACCATATAACATTCAACAGGTGGCTTGCATGATTGGCTTGCATTCTTTCACATCCAGGTTTGGAAAAGTATGTGAAATAATTATTAGATCACACTAACTATAGAGACCCAAAACCTCAAATTATGTCCATAAAGATTGTCTTTCAATAAACCCTCCAGTACAATTGATAAGATTACTAATTTCATTGTATGAGTCATTCATTACACAACAGGCATTTCATAAAATTATATTTTCCTCAAATTCATGACTTCCTTGATCTCATTAGTCATTTAAATAAAAATATCACATTTTTTAAATAATTGATATAAATAAGAATAATTCAGAAGGTAACTTGTCATTTCATGCAAGCCATTCAAAAATGAATACGTCATCTTAAATCCATATGAAAGTATAGAGCTTCAATTCATTATTCAGCTCCAACTTTCTAAGTAAATACTTAATTTCTGTCAACACATACGACAGACAGTCTCTCATACCCTTGTGACAAAATCGATTAATGCTTCCTCCAAAAAGGACTGCTTTGGAAAACAAACATATAGATACCACAACTTCTGCTATCTGTATGTTTTATACATATAGGGCATTGATGACAGAATTCATAGTCGAGACTAATATCTACCAGAACTCCATGACATGCCAAGTATTGCATGGCCAGGTATTTTTGCAGTTGGTACATAATGCCCTCAAGCTCCATTTCATATAGCTGTAAGGAGTTCATTATTCTACAACTTAATGCTATGTTTGTATCGTTTGTCACTCTCTGATTCTTGTCAATTGCTATGGATACCCAATGTGAGGATCTCAGATTCACAGGTATTATCACTACCTCAAAACACCACCAATTGAACACTGCTTCTAGGACCTTTGGTAGAACATCTGTGTTTTGCCAATAGACGTTATGCAATTCTTTGCTACCAAAAGAAGCAGGAGCCATTAATACATTATTTTATTTCTTGTGAGATTTCACTTGACTGTTGTAAACATCTATAATCCCACCATTAAGCAACTTTCCATTTCTTAGTGTATCATAATCCTCTCTACTTGTTGGACATGGTAGGCACTTCGACGGACTGGGAATTTTGCCAGGTGAATACTTGTCATTCCATTGGTCAGTGCACACGTTAGTGGTCTGTTTCCGATGTGTTCTTCTTTAAATGCTACAAAACAAATGAAGCTTCAGAAAATAAATGTTAGACTAATTCAAAGATATAGGCTAGTGGAGATTTTGATCTTTGAGTACAGTTAATGTACCAAAGTTGATCCTAAGAGTTTGTGTACATTTTCAAAAATGTATATTTATCTGAAAATGCCATTCATATGTGTGCTTGCTATGTCTGCTGGACAGAGTAAAATGTGTAGGTACATTGTTTTATGTTGTCATAACCATTTTACTAGTAGTGTCTGTGGTGCATGGAGTACATAGCTTTGGTGAATATTGCAAGAAGTATTGCACATGCTAGAAGTCCCGCTCTGTTGGGCCAATTGCTGTTCAAGATAACCTTTGATCCCGTCATCTGAAATGTATCTTACTTCAACGATAAGATCTTTCCTATTCTTGCTATCAACCACTGCCTTATTATCCTACTGGCTGCAAATTAGAAAATCTAGACTGTGAATATAGAGTAGATCATTTGTTAAGACATTTTCTAGAAGTACTTGTTTAGCAAAGTCCTCAATGTTTGTCACATCACTGTATTTCAATCATTGCTCTACCATCAACTGTGAAACCTTTAACAATTTTAATCTATTCCACTGTTTGATGGCTTGAGTGAAAGGTGGACAACAAGGCCTATGTTCCTGGATAGCACTTTATAATCTAGATTGACATTCTGTTAAAGCTGACGTCTGACTAAGAAAGGCTAAAACAGGTCAAGCGCAACCCTTAGAATAACAGAGCTTTTCTCCATCAATTTCTCCACGAGGGCAAATTTGAAAATAAATCACTCCGGCTGTGTTTTCATTACGTTTGGAAATGTATGATATATGCAGGTCATCTGCCTTCAATTCAAAACCTGTGTCCAGTAGTGCCCCTTTTTTGCTGTTTTGCCTGAGTGGCATATTACCGAGCTCAATCTGTATGCCTGCCTGTTGTCGCCAGCTGGAATGTCAATACTATGAGATGGGGATATTGGATCTTGCCTTATATACCATCTGAAGTAACACATTTAATAAAGGATAAGAATACCTGGAGTGGCCGTCCATACTGTTTGTCTGACGAGCACTAAATCCCATTTTCTACAGTGCCTTAAGAAAGTATTCATACCCCTTGACTATTCCACATTTTGTTGTGTTAAAGCCTGAATTCAAAATGTACATATACAAAAAATCCATAATAACAAAGTGAAAACATGTTTTTAGACATTTCTGCAAATTTATTGGAAATGAAATACAGAAATATCTAATTTACATAAGTATTCACACCCCTGAGTCATTACATGTTAGAATCACCTTTGGCAGAGATTACAGCTGCGAGTCTTTCTGGGTAAGACTCTAAGAGCTTTGCACACCTGTTTTGTGCAATATTTGCACATTATTCTATGAAAAATTCTTCACGCTCTGTCAAGTTGGTTGTTGATCATTGTTAGACAGCCATCTTCAAGTCTTGTCATACATTTTCAAGTCGATTTAAGTCAAAACTAACTAGGCCACTCAGTAACATTCAATGATGTCTTGGTAAGCAACTCCAGTGTATATTTGGTATTGTGTTTTAGGTTATTGTCCTTCTAAAAGGTGAATTTGTCTCCAAGTGACTGTTGGATTTTGTTTCCACTTAGCTCTATTCCGTTTCTTTTTATCCTAAAAAACTCCCTAGTCCTTTCCGATGACAAGCATACCCATAACATGATGCAGCCACCACAATCTTGAAAATATGAAGTTGTACTTAGTGATATGTTGTGCTGGATTTGCCACAAACATAACCTTTTGTATTCAGGACCTAAAGTTAATTTCTTTACCACATTGTTTGCTGTTTTACTTTAGTGCCTTATTGTAAACAGGATGCATGTTTTTGCAAGGCATTGTAAAAACCTCCCTGGTCTTTGTGGTTGAATCTGTGTTTGAAATTCCCTGCTGGACTAAGGGACTTTACAGACAATTATGTGTGGGTTTCAGAGAAATATGTTACATCTGCTCATGCCACTCCCTCTACTTCTTGTCTTGTATCTCCCTAACCTGCCGCCACTCTCCCAGTGCTCTCTCCCTCTTCCTCTTTGTGTGTGTGTGTGTGTGTGTGTGTGTGTGTGTGTGTGTGTGTGTGTGTGTGTGTGTGTGTGTGTGTGTGTGTGTGTGTGTGTGTGTGTGTGTGTCTGTGTGTGTGTGCGTGTGCGTGTGTGTGTGTGTTTGTGTTTGTGTGTGTGTGTGTGTGTGGGCGAGACAGATGTGCTGGAGGCAGATCAGATCACCACCAGCTGCAACCTGTTCCATAATCAAGATCTCAACAAATACTCAGTCCTGCCACTTCCATGCTGTAAGATTGCAACCTCTGCTCAGTCAGTCTGCGGTATATGCTGTCCGGCCATCGCGCAGCCATATATTTATATGTACATATTCTTATTTATTCCTTTACACTTGTGTGTCTAAGGTAGTTAATGAGCGTTTCGCGTTCAGAGCACACACTGGAAGCTCTGGCCAAAGAGTAGGGTTGATCCGAACATTCTGACCTCACAACAGCAGTCAAGCTAACTGACTAACATTGGCTACCTTGCTAGCTACTTCCAGAAACATAATGAGAGAACACCCCACTCTGACCATTTTACACACCCTAGCAGTGCTGGTTAGGCTGTTTTCATGTTATCCAGAGCGTTGATGACTGTAACTGTACTGCTGGCAACAATTTATTTACGTTTTTTTGCCAATGTTTACTGACACCGGCCATATTCAACGGGTGTTGAGCGTTTGTAAATACTTCAGTTATTCTGCGCTCTGGCACACTAAAATGAGCATCTTTTGTTCAGACATGTAGCTAGCTAGCTAGGTAAACAATTAACCATAATCCCAACTCATGACGCTACTACCCTGCATGAATCTACAGGTAGACTAACCAACCAGGTTCAATGTTAGCTAGCTAACATTAGGCTATAACTAGTGTCTCTGAGATACGAATTATAAGATCATACACAAAACGTTAGTTAGCGAGTAAGCCAGCTAACGTTGGCTAGCTAACTAACAGTACACTTTAACTTGAAATTAAAAGACCTTATGTCAAAATTATAAACGTGAAATATCTGAAAATGTTACCCGTGGTCTGAAATCGGAGTAGATAGCCAGAACAAATTTACCAGCGAGTATGTCTATTAACAGCAGCTTCATTAAATAGAATCCGCAAAACACCAGTCTCAACGTCAACAGTGAAGAGGCGACTCCGGGATGATGCCATTCTAGGCAGAGTTCCTCTGTCCAGTGTGTGTGTTCTTTTTCCCATCTTAATCTTTTATTTTTATTGGCCAGTCTGAGATATGACTTTTTCTTTGCAACTCTGCCTATAAGGCAGATAACAATTTGATAATACAGAAAGTAACCACCACAGCACCCAGCCTAGACAACGCAGGAGTTGCTTCGGGACAAGTCTCTGAATGTCCTTGAGTTGCCCAGCCAGAGCCCGGACTTGAACCCGAACGAACATCTCTGGAGAGACCTGAAAATAGCTGTGCAGCAACGCTCCCCATGCAACCTGACAGTTTGAGAGGATCTGCAGAGAAAAATGGGAGAAACTCCCCAAATACAGGGGTGCCAAGATTGTAGCATTATACCCAAGAAGACTTAAGGCTGTCATCGCTGCCAAAGGTGCTTCAACAATGTACTGAGTAAAGGGTCTGAATACTTATGTAAGGGTGACATTTCCATGTTTTATGTTTTATAAATTACATTTCTAAAAATGTGTTTTTGCTATGTCATTATGGGGTATTGCATATAAATTGATGAGGGAAAAACAATTTAATCCATTTTGGAATAAGGCTCTAACGTAACAAAATGTAGAAAAAGTCAATGGGTCTGAATAGTTTCAGAATAGTGGCCACTGTATGTCTGTTATAAAAAGATGTTCTGTTTTTTTGACACAAAGATCAACTGTACTAGTTGCTCAGGCTTTGATCTTGTCCCATCTTGAGTACTGTCCGGTAATATGTTCAGATGCAGCAAAGAAATACCTAGCAAAGCCACAGCTGGCTCAAAACAAATCATCACCTCTTGCCCTTAAATGCACACAGAATTAACATCAACATCATGCATGATAGTGTTTCATGAGGGTTGAGGAGAAATTGACTACTTCTCTTTTAGTCTTTTTAAAGAAACATTTGTGTGTTGAAAATGCCTAACCAGTTGTATAATCTATTTGCATACACTTCAAACAGACACACAATCCCCACCAGACATGCCACTATGGGCTTCTTCACGGTACCAAAACTAAAAACAGATTTACTGCGTCGCTCAGTTGTCTATAGAGCCATGCCAATGTGGAATGCTCTGCCAACAGAGGGAACTCCGGCAAAAAGCAAATTGAGCTTTAAAAAACACTTCAAAAACATATTGTATCACAGCATCTCTCCTCTTTCTGAAGATCTAATTTAACTGTACTGTATATAAGAATATATTATGAATATTCATATATGAATAGTTTGTAAATAGTATTTTAGTTGTCCCTTCGTGTCTCCTATATTTAACTCTTATTTTATGTTGTTATTGTCTATTTGTCTTGTGTTTGTACTCAATGTTTTATGTTGACCCCAGGAAGAGTAGCGAATGGGATCCAAATGAACTAAACTGAACTAAACCCAACTGATAGTCCACTCCTGCCCTTGATCTGACCCTGTCCATACTCCACTGACTGTCCCCTTCTCTCCTTTACTAATTATTCATATTTATATATTTTTAATAAAGGACTAGTTTTCCTTTATTAAAGTGACTAGTCCCATTATTAAAGTGACCAATGATTCCATGTCTACAGTATGTACATAGGGCAGCAGCCTTTAAGGTGCAGGGTTGAGTAACCGGGTGCTAGCCGGCAGAGTGATGGCTATTTAACAGTCTGATGGCCTTGAGTTAGAAGCTGTTTTTCAGTCTCTCAATTCGAGCTTTGATGCCCCTCGCCTTCTGGATGATAGCGGGGTGAACATGCAGTGGCTCGGTTGGTTGATGTCCTTGATGATCTTTTTGGCCTTCCTGTGACATCGGGTGCTGTATGTGTCCTGGAGGGCAGGCAGTGTGCCCCTGGTGATGCGTTGGGCAGAACGCACCACAGTCTGGAGAGCCCTGCGGTTGCAGGTGGTGTAGTTGCTGTACCAGGCGGTGATACAGCCAAACAGGAGGCTTTCAATTTTGCATCTGTAAAAGTTTGTGAGGGTCTTAGGGGCCAAGACAAATTTCTTCAGCCTCTGGAAGTTGAAGTTACGCCTTCTTCACCACACTGTCTGTGTGGGTGGACCATTTCAGATTGCAGTGGTGTAAAGTACTTATGTAAAAATACTTTAAAATACTACTTAAGTCATTTTTTGAGGTATCTGTCCTTTACTTTACTATTTATATTTTTTTTACAACTTGTACTTTTACTCCACTACATTCCTAAAGAAAAAAATGTACTTTCTAATCCATACATTTTCCCTGACACCCAAAGGTACTTCTTACATTTTGAATGCTTGTTCAATTCACGCACAAATCTCTGGTCATCCCTGCTGCATCTGATCTGGCAGACTCACTAAACACAAATGCTTTGTTTGTAAATTATGTCTGATTTTTGGAGTGTGCCCCTGGCTATCCGTACATTTAAAAAACAATAAAATCATGTGCTCTGGTTTGCTTAATATAAGGAATTCAAAATTATTCATACTTTTACTTTTAATACTTAAGTATATTTAAAACCAAATACTTTATGACTTTTATTCAAGTAGTATTTTACTGGGTGACTCACTTTTACTTGAGTCAATTTATATTAAGGTACCTTTACTTTACTCAAGTATGACAATTGGGTACTTTATCCACCACTGTCAGATTGTCAGTGATGTGTACTCCAAGGAACTTTTGACTGTCCAGTCGATGTGGATAGGTGCGTGCTCCCCCCTGCTGTCTCCTGAAGTACACAAGATTGTTACTATTATTATGAATAGTAGCCTTGTAACTGTTGTTACCATGACAACTATCTAGTAATCATTACTTTTAATGCTGTCAACAATAAGGTCAATGCTATAATATAATTTGTGCTATAAAGGCAATGCACTTCATTTATTTTTTCATATTGTTAAAGTCTGCTAACATTTCATCATAAAATTTGTACGAATTTCGACCACTTGTATTATTTTTCACAATCTTAATTCCAGACTTGTATTTTGAAGGAAAATCACAGAGGTCACGGCCTTATGCCGCTTAGTCTTGCTTGTTCTTGCTGGTGGAACGGACGTGATGGGATCAAACGCACCGCCCTTTCAGCGTTTCCATACCAGCGCATGCGCAAATTGGTACCATTCCAAAGCTGTCATTGGTCCAAAGCCTTAGCGGGTTGTTTAGCTAACAGGTGAACCCTTCGTATTTTTTATTTATTTAACTTTTCTTAGTAGTTAGATATGGCTGCTAGATATGATAGAGCTATAACGGTCTTTTCCCCCGATGGACATCTGTTTCAAGTGGAATATGCGCAAGAGGCTGTGAAAAAAGGCTCGACTGCGGTGAGTGTTTTTAGCTGACGTTAGTTAGCTTAACTAGGCAAGCTAGTTAGCTAACGTTAGCTAGCTACTTGAAGTTGCGTTTGGTTTCCAGTCTTAACTAAGATACTTCAGTTGCTTTGTGAAGTCGAATTGACAGTGGATTGTCGTTTTAGTTGCAGAGAAGCATCTTGCTCATTTTCAAGCTAGCTAGTTACATCGTTAGCAGATAGTTAACGTTACTTACACATCGGGGCCAGCATGACTTGCATGTTGTTGCTAACCTGCCAACTATCCCAGCTAGCCAAAGTTGCCGAACAGGTCGTCTTTATGCTCATCTCAGAAAAATGATATCTGTATAACCTCATATGAATCTATGCAGACTAAGCATTCTTCTTAATGTGTATAGGTTGGCATCCGTGGTAAAGACATTGTCGTTCTGGGTGTTGAGAAAAAGTCTGTCGCTAAACTCCAAGAGGAGAGGACTGTACGCAAGATCTGTGCACTGGATGATCATGTGTGCATGGCATTTGCAGGTAATGGGAATAGTTATCATTTAGCCTGTGCTGTGTATTTCAGATGCAAGGCCTGCTTTTTAGTGTGTGAAAGAGTAGGTGTTTTGTGTTGGTTTTGAGTAATAGGCCTGAAATGTATGACGTGTCTAGATAATATTGTCTTTCTCCTGTCCTTCCAGGTCTGACGGCAGATGCTCGTATAGTTATCAACAGAGCCAGGGTAGAGTGTCAGAGCCACAGGCTCACTGTAGAGGACCCTGTTACGGTGGAGTACATCACACGCCACATCGCTACACTCAAACAGGTAGGCTGCATCAACACTGGTATGAAAATGTGTCGTTGCCACACTCCACTTAAGTGTTAATATATATCCCATTTAGCAGACGCTTTTGTCCAAAGCGACTTACAAGTCGGCTGGGGCCACTACTTTTACATATGGGTGGTGTTCATTCGGGCAAGCTGTAGTGAAATAGAAAATGAAAGTGAGTTTCTTATTGGTAGTGGTATTCATCTCTGTTTCACTTCTCTACCATTTGGTGCCTAATGAACATGACCCTGCCATTTCTCACACACAAACACCTTGAGTAAGAATGTATCTCTCTCTTAACCCCCCTCCTCCAGCGCTACACGCAGAGTAACGGACGAAGACCCTTCGGTATCTCTGCTCTAATCGTGGGCTTCGACTGTGATGGAACCCCACGGCTGTACCAAACCGACCCGTCTGGAACATACCATGCCTGGAAGGTGTGTGGCAGACAGTGGCCTCATGTCTGGCTTTATGGATAGAAAGCAGAACACACATGCCCACACTAGTACTGGCTTTATTCAACTTATTTGGAGTTTTTAAGAAATGGTGTAGTATATTGCCTTGGATGTGTGGTTTAATCAGTCACTGTTTCGTAAGGTTACTTGCTTAGCTTTTTTTGTTGGTAACCTCTCCATCTACTCTTCTGCAGGCTAATGCTATCGGTCGCAGTGCGAAGACTGTCCGGGAGTTTCTGGAGAAGAACTACACAGAGGAGTCCATCGCCACTGACAACGAGGCTATAAAGCTGGCCATCAAAGCCCTTTTGGAGGTAGGCTAGTGCAAGCACCAGCACTTGCCTGATCCACACTATATGGCCAAGGCGAGCTCTACTAGGCTAACCTGATTACGTGTCCACTATAGTTGCTGGAAAGGACTGTGAAATGAAAATATCTACACCGGCAACTATGGTTTGGGTCGGTTCTATAGTGTAAATCGGGCAACTAAGTCACTCATGGTGGTTGATGGTAGTGAACAACAGCATGCTGACCTCCTGACCCTATCCTCACAGGTCGTCCAGTCAGGAGGAAAGAACATTGAGCTGGCTGTGATCAGGAGAAATCAGTCATTGAAGGTACACGCACTAATAGCTCAAAAGCAGTTAACTGATTTATTCTCTGGATGGAAGGATTTTGTAATCATTACTAATTCCCTGTTTTGTACATATTTCTCAGCTTTTGGAGTCTAAAGAAATTGAAACCCTTGTGACTGAAATTGAGAAGGAGAAAGAAGAGGAGGCAGAGAAGAAGAAGCAGAAGAAATCAACATAAATCAAATTGGTCTTTCACATCACCTGTTTTCACTTTGTGTGAGGATAGGGTACGTTTCAATTCAGGGTGCCTGCATTCAATACCCACTGTATCCAACAACACACATTCCTGTCTCCATTTCTTTTGTAGTGTGGTTACATTAGCTATGACCATTCTGTTCACTTATGTTAGCACATTACCCTGAAATGGAGCACTTGACTCCAAAAATAATGCAGTTTATTAATGTAATATTGAACAATAAAATATTCACCTTTTCTATTTTCAACTGACCAAATGTCTCATTTACATGTTATCAAGGATTGAGAAGGAAAAAACTTTCCCCTTCAGGAATTGATCTGTATGCAAGTGCTTACTCTAAATAGCAAATAGAATAGAACCAAGAGATGAGAATTGTTATGCATTTTTTGCAAATGGGATAGCATTGGCCAATTTAGTAGTGTACTGTTATGTGCAAATAATAGGTACCAGTCTTTCCAGAACTTTTATAGTGAAACTGAATATGGTTCATGTGCTCACCTTTGGGGATGCTTGGCTTGCAGGCAGCATCAATTCTGGAAACCAGTTTATTTAATTTTTTTGTTTGTCAGGCAAGAACACATTACAAAACCACTGTACACATCTAAATAATATAAGATGACAGATCACATTTCATCATTCATCAAAGATTGCATTGTAATATTTTATAGTCAGTTTCACCACAGGTTTTAAAGAGGTGTGGCAATTTGTATGTGTCTTTTCTGGGGCTTGGGAGTTTTTCCTTATCTCATGACCTGGTCAGGTTAAACTTGGGGTCCTATATTCGTAGTCTACAGTGCAACAAAATATTATTATACACTAAACAAAATGAGCTGTTTCATGAGCTGAAATAAAAGATCCAAGAAATATTCCATACATAGAAAAAGCTTATCAAAAATGTTGTAAAAATTTGTTTACATGCCTGTTGGTGAGCATTTGCCAAGATAATCCATTCACCAGCCAGGTGTGGGATATCAAAAAACTGATTATACAGCATGATCATTACACAGGCGGACCTTTAAAAGGCCACAAAAATGTGCCGTTTTGTCACAACACAATGCCACAAATATAGCAAATTAAGGGAGTGTGCAATTAGCATGCTGACTGCAGGAATGTTCACCAGAGCTGAAAATCACATTTTAATGTGTCTTCCTTAACAGTCTGACACCACTTGTGTGCGCTAGTGTTGCAAAATAAATTTAGAAATCTGTTATTCAATTATTGCACCCACACTGCTTGCATGCTCCATCGAGTGTCTGCTTTGCCAAGGGCTAAAATAGAAATAAGTTCTATTTCTGACGCAGATCTCGCTGCAAGTCCTGCCTCTCCCATCTCATTGGTTCATAGAAGCAGGTACCCACGTGCCATTTCCTCATTGGTTATACCCACGTGGGTGACTGAAAGACAAATGAGGTCGGTGGCGGTAATGCACCTAATTTATATAAGATGCCAATCGCAATATAAAGTCCAGAGAGGAAGAAGCCTGGAAGGAGGAGAGATGACTAGAAACGATTCGGTTGACCGTTTAATGTGTGGAGTAATTGTCGGAGTAGAGGACCTTGTGCATTTCGGGTAAAATAACAACTCAATGTTTATATCCCATGACAAATTAGCTAGCAACAGCAAGCAATCTAAATAGGACAAATTAGCTTGCAAGTGCAAGCAAGCTAGCTAAATTGCCATACATGTTTAATGCTTTTCAACCTACCCTGAAATTAATGTAATTGGTTCAGAGTTTGTTTTGAAAATTTAAACTGTGTGTCGTGATCGCGTTTGGTGTGGGGGGACAAAATAAATTTATGCACGATGATGCACCACACAGCCGTATTAGGTTCCGTGTAAGCCCCCCTCCGTATTCGAGAATATGAGACTACGTCCAACTGGCCTCACAACCACAGACCACGTGAAACTGCCAGCCCAGGACCTCCACATCCGGCTTCCTCACCTGCGGGATGATCTGAGACCAGCCACCCAGACAGCTGATTAAAGTGGGTTTGCACAACTGAAGAATTTCTGCACCAACTGCCAGAAACCATTTCAGGGAAGCTCATCTGCATCCTCATCGTGCGTCGGCTTCGTAACTGACTTCAGTGGGAAAATGCTTACCTTCGATGGACACTGGCACACTTACTCTTCATGGTTGAATCCCGATTTCAACTGTACCGGGCAGATGGTAGACTGTGTTTGGCGTCGTGTGGGCGAGGGGTTTGCTGATGTCAACGTTGTGAACAGGCATAAGCTACGGACAATGAACTCAATTGTATTTTATCAATGGCAATTTGATTGCATAGAGATAATACTGTGATGAGATCTTGAGGCCAATTTCCATGCCATTCATTTGCCGCCATCACCTAATTTTTCAGCATGATATTGCATGGCGCCATGTCGCAAGGATCTGTACACAATTCCTGGAAGCTGAAAATGTCCCAGTTCCACCATGGACTTCATACTAACCAGACATGTCACCCACTGATCAGGTTTGGGATGCTCTGGACCGAAGTGTACGATAGCGTGTTCCAGTTCCCGCCAATATCAAGCAACTTCGCACAGCCATTGAAGAGGAGTGGGACAACATTCCACAGGCCACAGTCAACAGCCTGATCAACTCTATGCAATGGAGATGTGTTGATGGTGGTCACACCGTATAGTGACTGGTTTTCTGATCAACGCACCTACCAACAGATGCATATCTGTATTCCCAGCCATAATCCATAGATGAGGTCCTAATACATTTTATTGCAATTGACTAATTTCATTATTCCGACTCATAAAATGTCAGATACTGTAGGACCAAAGGACATTTAATCTCTGATGTAATATAAGCATTATATTGTTGTATATTTTGATTATATAGTGTATTCAGACCCCTTGACTTTTTCCACATTTTGTTATGTGACAGCCTTGTTCTAAAATTGATTAAATTGTTATTTTTTCCTCATCAATCTACACATAATACCCCATAAAGACAAAGCGAAAACCGTTTTTAGAAATGTTTGCAAATACCTTATTTACATAGCTATTCAGACCTTTCGCTATGAGACTCAAAATTGAGCTCAGGTGCATCCTGTTTCCATTGATCAGCCTTGAGATGTTTCTACATCTCGATTGGAGTCCACCTGTGGTAAATTCAATTGATTGGACATGATTTGGAAAGACACACAGTTGACAGTGCATGTCAGAGCAAAAAACAAAGCCATGAGGTCAAAGGAATTGTCCGTAGAGCTCCAAGACAGAATTGTGTCAAGGCACAGATCTGGGGAAGGGTACCAAAACATTTCTGCAATATTGAAGGTTCCCAAGAACACAGTTGCCTCCATCATTCTGAAATGGAAAGTGTTTGGAAGCACCAATACTCTTCCTAGAGCTGGCCGCCCGACCAAGCAATCTGGGGAGAAGGGCCTTAGTCAGGGAGGTGACCAACAACACGATGGTCACTCTTACATAGCTCCAGAGTTCCTCTATGGAGATGGGATAAACTTCTAGAAGGACAACCATCTCTGCAGCACTCCACCAATCAGGCCTTTATGGTAGAGGGGTCAGATGGAAGCCTCTCGTCAGTAAAAGGCACATGACAGCCTGCTTGGAGTTTGCCAAAAGGCAACTAAAGGACTCTCAGATCATGAAAAACAAGATTCTCTGGTCTGATGAAACCACGATTGAACTCTTTGGCCTGAATGCCAAGAGTCATGTCTGGAGGAAACCTGGCACCATCCCTATGGTGAAGTATGGTGGTAGCATTATGTTGTGGGGATGATTTTCCGCGGCAAGGACTGAGAGACGAGTCAGGATCGAGGGAAAGATGAACAGAACAAAGTACAGAGAGATCCTTAATGAGAACCTGCTCCAGAGCGCTCAGTACCTCAGACTGGGGCAAAGGTTCACCTTCCAACTAGACAACGACCCTAAGCACACAGCCAAGACAACGGCGGAGTGGCTTCGATCGAAGTCTCTGAATGTCCTTGAGTGGCCCATCCAGAGCCCGGACTTGAACCCGACATGAGGCTGTAATTGCTGCCAAAGATGCTTCAACAAAGTACTGAGTAAAGTGTCTGAATACTTGGGTAAATGTGATTTATATGTTATGGGGTATTGGGTGTAGATGAATGAGGGGGAATAAAAATAATAATATCAGTTTTAGAATAAGGCTGTAACGTAACAAAATGTTGAAAAAAAGTCAGGTGGTCTGAATACTTTCCGAATGCATTGTATATATTTTCATAATGTGTTATATTGTAGCATTGTATTAATTTTGATTGTTATCCGCCCAGAGACTACAGATGAAAATTTGCTGTCTAGCTAAGTCTGCTGCAATGGCATGTTGTACATGGTCCCTGACAAATAAACAAATAAAATATGAACTGTAACTCAGTAAAATCTTTGAAATTGTTACGTTTATATTTTTGTTAAGCATAGATAGCTTCCATTTTAATCTGTGCTATGTCTGTAGGCCAGTTTTTTTTAATTGTCGTGTCATGTCATTCAGGAACACTCTGGCATAAGGTGGATCAAAACCTTTCAAACTACCACAAATCTTGTCATTTGTTCTGAATCTGATATCAAAAAAGCCAGAGACAACTTCAATGGACAATTTACTCTGTAGTTTTGTGTACCACTATAGCAGGGCAGCGTGTTATGCAAAGAATGGCTCCAATAGCTAGGTTTCCATCCAATTGGCGACCGATTTGAATGTGAGCATTCTGAAATCCGCATCAAGAAAATATGTGCATTTTCTACCAGTGGTGTGTTTTCAACCAAATGACTTGTTGCAGATATGCATTCATGTACAAATAAAAATCTAATGTTCAATATGTATCCATTGCATTTTCAACACTACTGATAGTTTTGTCACAAAAACGATTGCGTTAAATATCAAATTTGCCTACTTTGGTCTTGGTACGTGGGCTCGAGCCATCAGCTTGCAGATACTGTACCATGTGGGTTGGCCAATCTACAAAATTAGATTATTATAGATAAGAGCAAGAATATTTGTATTGTCAAAAAGACAGTCAAAGCATCGATCATCATGTCACCAGAATACGACCCTCAATATTTATTGGAAAAGAGCATCAAGCTCATATCTATGGGGGAAAATGACAAACGTTGTTATGCACATGTGCTGTATGTGCCTTAAACCTGTACATTTCCACTGTCTGTTTCTCTCATGTAAGAAGAAGCCAGTGTTTTTCCTCTCTTGTTTCTGAGTAACTTAGTCACGAGGCCAAAAACAAAGGGCCCTCTGGGAGTGACCAGTTTTTGGTCCATCCTGTTCGTTTTGTATCTTTCAAGGACACAGCTGTGTGGAGATATGAAGAGAACAGAGGGAAACTTGAGCAGCAGCAGAAAAGATAAACAAAACTGGCATTATCACTTGTTTGTACTCTATGTTCCCATCATGATCTCACACACCTGCTAAACTGCCACGTAGACTACGGTTATAAAAGCTGAGACCCAACTCTTGTTCATTGGTCTCTTAACTTTGCACCTTTTGAGTGATTGTTAACCAGCTCCGGAATTGCAATTCTTATAATTAAATAACTTGTTTTGAAGAATCTACAGTCTCTCTTCCTTTCTGGTTAGAATTTCCACGACAATTTTTGGCGATGAGGACGAGATGGCTACCTCCGCTTCCTGATCGTTCCCAGGGAGACCGAGGTTAACTGTGCACAGAGTCTACAATAGGTGTGGCTCAGGGAGCCCACACACCAATCAAAGGAGCAGAAGGGACCCGACTCGGATCCAGCAGGGAGCGTCAGTGGACGGATTCACCATCCTGTTCTGGGAACAGGTTGTGCACATTAGGTATTTGTTGACGCAAAGACACCCCTAGTTAGAAACTTGACAACAAATCAGTTTTTGACAACTACAATATGGGTAATATAGCTCGGTTTGACCATAGTGTCAATGTTAAAGGGATACTTCGGGATTTTGGCAATGAAGCAATGGCATTGAGGAGTATACCACCTCAGTCATCAGCTTCATCAATTAGTGTATTGATTATGTCATCCCCACAGTCACCGTGCGTAGATATCCCAACCAGAAGCCATGGATTACAGGCAACATCCGCGTTGAGCCAAAGGCTAGAGCTGCGGCTTTCAAGGAGCGGGACGCTAATCTGGATGCTTATAAGAAATCCCGCAATGCCCTCAGATGAACCATCAAGCATGCAAAGCGTCAATACAGGATTAAGATTTATTCCTACTACACCAGCTCTGATGCTCATCGAATGTGGCAGAGCTTGAAAACTATTACAGATGAGCACAACCTTTAAACAGGTCAACATTCACAAAGCCGCGGGACCAGATGGATTACCAGGACGGGTACTCAAAGCATGCTCGGACCAACTGGTAAGTGTCTTCACTGACAGTTCAGAGACCTCTCCCTCAATGTGAGAAGACAAAGGAGCTGATTGTGGACTACAGGAAAAGGCGAGCCGAACAGGCCCCCATTAACATCGAAGGGGCTGTAGGGGAGCTGGTCGAGAGATTCAAGTTCCTTGGTGTCCACATCACCAACAAACTATCATGGTCTAATCACACCAAGATACTTGTGAAGAGGGCACGACAACACTCCCCCCCCCAGGATACTGAAAAGATTTGGCATGGGTCCCCAGATCCTCAAAAAGTTCTACAGCTGTACCAACGAGAGCATCCTGACCGGTTGCATCCCCACCTGGTATTTCAACTGCTCGGCATCTGACCATAAGACGCTACAGAGGGTAGTGCGTATTGCCCAGTGCTTCACTGGGGCCAAGCTTCATGCCATCCAGGACCTATATGCTAGGTTGTGTCAAAGGAAAGCCCAATAAATTGTCAAGACTCCAGTCACCCAAATACCAAAAAGCACATGAATGAAACCAGAGAGGAATTTTTGTATGGCGGTCAATGAGAGAGTGTGGAAAAATTTGCTACCTAAGGCTTATTGGATCAAATATACGTTTCGTAATGCTTACATGCTGCCTACACCAGGCATGCGCGTGCACCATCGCACACATGTTGATTCTGTCCATCCACACAGGATCAGGACACACAGATTGAAATAAACAAAACAAACTCTGAACCAACTATATTCATTTGGGGACAGGTCAAAACACATTTGAAACATTCATGGCCATTTAGCTAGCTAGCTTGCTGTTGCTCACTAATTTGTTCTGGTATATAAACATTAGGTTGTTATTTTACATGAAATGTACAAGGTCATTTTTTGGGCTGGATCTTTGTAGAATATCGACCCATTTTGAGTCACACAAAATTGTGTGTTCTCTACTACGACAATTCATCCACAGATTAAAAGGGGATACCTAGTTAGTTTCTAATAATCTCTTCTAGTTCGGTCTTCTTCTTCTGTGGATTTTATGTGTCATTAATGCAGCCAACTGGACTGCAGTGTAGACCTCATTCATCTTTCAATCACCCAGTTGGAAATATGCTCCTATGAGGAGATGGGAGAGGCAGGACATTTTTATTTATTTATTTTACCTTTATTTAACTAGGCAAGTGAGTTAAGAACAAATTCTTATTTTCATTGACGGCCTAGGAACAGTGGGTTAACTGCCTTGTTCAGGGGCAGAATGACAGATTTTGACCTTGTCGGCTCAAGGAATGAATCTTGCAACCTTCCGGTTACTAGTCCAACGCTCTAACCACTTTTACCTTCTGCCCAACATGCAGCTTGGCAAGCGTCTAAAATCAAACCACATTTTATTTTAGTGCCTGGCTATGCAGATGCTTGTTGACGTACTCGAGCAGTTTGGATGAAATTATTGAATAACATGCATTTATCTTGCAACGCTTGCAGACGGAACACGGCCGGTGTGGTCAGCATGTTAGAATGTTTGGAGTGTACTGATATAAGTAGGAAACGTGACTTCCAGGCAACTTTGAGAAAACCAATTTTATATCGGAGTTGTGCCTGTTGTTCACTCGGGTATCTGCCCTCTCATTGGCTATAAATTTATTTATATAGCCCTTCGTACATCAGCTGATAGCTCAAAGTGCTGTACAGAAACCCAGCCTAAAACCCCAAACAGCAAGCAATGCAGGTGTAGAAGCACGGTGGCTAGGTAAAACTCCCTAGAAAGGCCAAAATCTAGGAAGAAACCTAGAGAGGAACCAGGCTATGTGGGGTGGCCAGTCCTCTTCTGGCTGTGCTGGGTGGAAATTATAACAGAACATGGCCAAGATGTTCAAATGTTCATAAATGACCAGCATGGTCCAATAATAATAAGGCAGAACAGTTGAAACTGGAGCAGCAGCACGGCCAGGTGGACTGGGGACAGCAAGGAGTCATCATGTCAGGTAGACTTGAGCCATGGTCCTAGGGCTCAGGTCCTCCGAAAGAGAGAAAGAGAGAATTAGAGAGAGCACACTTAAATTCACACAGGACACCGAATAGGACAGGAGAAGTACTCCAGATATAACAAACTGACCCTATACCCCCGACACAAACTACGGCAGCATAAATACTGGAGGCTGAGATAGGAGGGGTCAGGAGACACTAGAATGGTCCCATCTGATCTTGCCTCCTCCCGACTGCCTTACATCTTTGAAGACATGTATTTCATTGTTAGAGCGGCCACTTGAGTAATCTGTGATTAAACAAAGTTGTATTTCCGACATCACAGCTAGGAAGTAGGAAGCTCTAACGACCATGTGAATGCAGCAATAATGACAAGATGCTTGTGTCTCATCCCTGAAAATGGGATTTGTTTGTCCACATAGCAGAACGGAGTGCTGTCAAACTCCTGCCTATTCAGCTCTTTGGATGGGTGAATACTTTTTTGGATATATTCGATGAGGGTTGTTGACGTAAAACTCCTGTATTTAATGGAGAGTGAGATAATATGCTAGCCTTGTGAATATGCATAGACCGTCTCGAACTTCATCAGGGTCAACTTGTTTTTTTCTCAAAGTTGCTGGGATGTCACATGCATCACACATCAGCATACTCACAACTACCTATGCAATACAAAGCTTTTATTAGATCAAATAAGCCTCACATATCAAAATAGAAATTCATTTTTATCTTGATTAAATTCAACACTCTCATTGCCCCCCATACAAAAACTCCTCACTTGCGTAATAATTAATAATCTGTTTAATGTGGACCAATTTTGGGCGGATTTTTTCTGCTGAAGCCAAATGTCTTGGCTTCCAAGAGATGTCTTGGGGAGGGGAGGGGGAGATTAATGTGGGTGTCTCGTGTGTGTGTGTTCGCACATGGCAAGCATTTGTACTTTTAATCTGACAAAACAGTACACAGTCAGTTACTCACACTTTTAGATAACTTGAAACAATCTAACCAGGTCCTGTGTCTTGAAGTTGCCAACTTATTTAGCCAATTAGCTTCACCCAGCAGGTGTGTGACTGTGGCAAA
Organism: Oncorhynchus masou masou; assembly: GCF_036934945.1. Classification (NCBI taxonomy): domain Eukaryota; kingdom Metazoa; phylum Chordata; class Actinopteri; order Salmoniformes; family Salmonidae; genus Oncorhynchus; species Oncorhynchus masou. The sequence continues at coordinate 40,189,258 of NC_088226.1, read as the reverse complement.
AGTTGGTTTAATATGGGATAGCCTAGTTCTGGGGCTAGTTAGGGACTGTCAATAAATTGCATACTGTAAATGGTACAATATCTTCATGTTGCACATTTTTATTTGCTTCATTCAATTCTTTCAGTATTTCTCTACACATTTCTACAATATATAGTTTTGAAGTTAAGTCATTAAAATGTTTTGCTATTGATATTTAAAAATATTGTCCCATGTACATTGTGTAATTTACTGAAGGTCCCTAACTAGCTCCATGGAGATATTACATGTAAAACCAAAATGACCATGGACATTAGGATGGGGTAGGGTGCAGCTGATGATTACTTGGGTGCTGCCAGCTGTGGACAGGATTGAAATAAAGCAGTGCTATTCGGGATCCTACACTTAATCCTAACCCTAACCCCTACCCACCCTAACCTTAACCCTTACCTAACCCTATCCCTCACCTTAACTGTTCAATTTCAACTTCAATGAGAAGGGATGTACCAAGGATCCCTAGTTGGGATGTCCCAATGATTCCATTTAGACGTTTCCTTGAAATAATCCCAACCCTAGGAAAACTGTTAAAGTTCCCTTCATTCCATGACATACAATTTTTTCCTATCATCTCTCAAATTTACGTTTTGGATAAGACTGACTTTATGACCAAAATGATCCTATTTACAATTTGTAGCCAATTTTGACACAAGAATAAATGTTTCTGACTCCACATAGGCCGTTGCCACAGGGGCAGTCGTACATGTATGAATATAGAAATTACTCATAGTATTATAACATGTACAATGATCTCTAGCTTCTTATCAATGTTTTCAAAATATAAAAATAATGTATTTTTTTGCTGAAGGTGAAATTCCTTTCTTGGAAGCTCTTTCCCAACATTGCAGTATTCAATATCAGTAGTAAATACTATAAAATAAAGTAAAGTAGAACAAAAACACACAAGAAATAGAAATAAGAAGAACACAAGAAAGTATGTAAGCTACACTGATCAAAAATAAAAACACAACACGTCAAGTGTTGGTCTCATGTTTCATGAACTGGAATAAACGATACTAGAAATTTTCCACACACACAAATAGCTTATTTCTCAACATTTTTTGGCACAAATTTGCTTACATCCCTTTTAGTGAGTGTTTCTCCTTTGCCAAAATAACCCATCCACCTGAGAGCTGTGGAATATCAAAAATCTGATTAAACAGCATGATCATTACACGGGTTCACCTTGTGCTAGGGACTGTAAAAAGCAACTCTAAAACGGCCAGTTTTGGCACTCAACACAATGCCACAGCAGTGGTGGTCAGTGCCGTTTAAGATGAGGGAGGATAAATGTTTTTTTTTCATGAACATGGCCTTATTTCTATCACATTATATTGGATGACTGTCATTCATAATCCATTCACCCAGGTCAATGTAACAGTGATAGGTTTAGGCTACCACATGATAACTCAAATTTTCCCTATACTCTTGAGGATGCTACAACCTAGCCTATGAATGAAAGTTTACAACGTAAGTGCACACAAGAAACACATTTGAGGTGACAGACAGTGACACATGGACAGACAGTGACATTCAAAACCGCCTGGATCACTCTTGCCTGCAGCTAGCTGATGCAGGTTGTAGTCTTTAGTCTAACAGTTGCAAATTAGAGTTTCTATAACACAGCCCACAATCAACAGCCTGATCAACTGTCTGCGAAGATGTGTCGTGCTGCATGAGGCAAATGGTGATCACACTAGATACTGATTGGTTTTCTGATCTACATCCCTACTTTTTTAAAGGTATCTGTGATACCACAGAATAGGGGCTCATTTATTAATTTAAATTGACTGATTTCCTTACATGAACTGTAACAGTAAAATTGTTGAAATTGTTGCATGTTGCGTTTATTTTTGCTCAGTATATATACAGGGTCAGTGCCAATAACATATTTACAATGTTCAGCGATACTCGAGTGGTAGGGTAGAGTTTTGAGAATAACACAAAAATTATTTTTCACAAAGTTTGCTACTTCTGTGTCTTTAGATATTTTTGTCAGGTGTTACTATGGAATACTGAAGTATAATTACAAGCATTTCATCAGTGTCAAAGGCTTTTATTGTCAATTACATGAGGTTGATGCAAAGACACAATATTTGCAGTGTTGACCCTTCTTTTTCAAGACCTCTGCAATCCGTCCTAGCATGCTGTCAATTAACTTCTGGGCCACATCCTGACTGATGGCAGCCCATTCTTGCATAATCAATGCTTGGAGTTTGTCAGAATTTGTGGGTTTTTGTTTGTCCACCCGCCTCTTGAGGATTGACGACACGTTCTCAATGGGATTAAGGACCGGGGAGTTTCCTGGCCATGGACCCAAAATATCTATGTTTTGCTCCCTATGCCACTTAGTTATCACTTTTGCCTTATGGCAAGGTGCTTCATCATGCTGGAAAAGGCATTGTTCGTCACCAAACTGTTCCTGGATGGTTGGGAGTTGCTCTCGGAGGATGTGCTGGTACCATTCTTTATTCATGGCTGTGTTCTTAAGCAAAATTGTGAGTGAGCCCACTCCCTTGGCTGAGAAGCAACCCCCACACATGAATGGTCTCAGGATGCTTTACTGTTGGCATGACACAGGACTGATGGTAGCGCTCACCTTGTCTTCTACGGACAAGCTTTTTCCTGGATGCCCCAAACAATCGGAAAGGGGATTCATCAGAGAAAATGACTTTACCCCAGTCCTCAGCAGTCCAATCCTTGTACCTTTTGCAGAATATCAGTCTGTCCCTGATGTTTTTTTGGAGGGAAGTGGCTTCTTTGCTGCCCTTCTTTGACACCAGGCCATCCTCCAAAAGTCTTCGCCTCACTGTGCATGCAGATGCACTCACACCTGCCTGCTGCCATTCCTGAGCAAGCTCTGTACTGGTGGTGCACCGATCCCGCAGCTGAATCAACTTTAGGAGATGGTCCTGGCGCTTGCTGGACATTCTTCACAACCTTCTTCACAACAATTGAACCTCTCTCCTTGAAGTTCGTGATGATCCGATAAATGATTGATTTAGGTGCAATCTTATTGGCAGCAATATCCTTGCCTGTGTAGCCCTTTTTGTGCAAAGCATTGATGACGGCATGTGTCTACCATGGTTGACAGAGGAAGAACAATGATTCCAAGCAACACCCTCCTTTTGAAGCTTCCAGTCTGTTTTTTGAACTCAATCAGCATGACAGAGTGATCTATAGCCTTGTCCTCGTCAACTCACACCTGTGTTAACGAGAGAATGGTGTCAGCTGGTCCTTTTGTGGCAGGGCTGAAATGCAGTGGAAATGTTTTTGGGGGATTCAGTTCATTTGCATGGCAACGAGGGACTTTGCAATTAATTGCAAGTCATCTGATCACTCATAACATTCTGGAGTATATGCAAATTGCCATCATACAAACTGAAGCAGACCTTGAAAATTAATATTTATGTAATTCCCAAAACATTTTGCCACAACTGTGTAGGGGTAGGGTGACTAGGCATCAGAGTATGAGTAGTAGCAGTGTGCCCCGTGTGCCTCCCCCCAAGAAATATTTGGGGCTGCCTCTCGGGCTTCCAGCCGCTCTGCCGAGCTAGCTCCTCATAATACCGCCTCTCGGCTTTCGCTGCCTCCAGCTCTGCCTTGGGGCGGCAATATTCACCCGGCTGTGCCCAGGGTCCCTTGCCGTCTAATATCTCCTCACAAGTCCATCTCTCCAGTTATCGCTGCCTCGCCTGCTGCTGCAGCTGCCTGTTACCACGCTGCTTGGTCCTTTCTTGGTGGGTGGTTCTGTAACGGTTGTCGGCGGTGGAAGGAGAGGACCAAAGCGCAGCGTGGTAAGTGTTCATCCTTTTTAAATCAAACTGAACACTTCAAAATACAAAACAACAAAGTGAAAACCGAAACAGTTCTATCTGGTGCAGACACACAAAGGCTGAAAATAACCATCCACAAAACAATAGAACACAGGCTACCTAAATATGGTTCTCAATCAGGGACAACTATTGACAGCTGCCTCTGATTGAGAACCATATCAGGCCAAACACAGAAATAGAAAAATATAGAAAAACTAACATAGACAACCCACACAACTCACGCCCTGACCATACTAAAGCAAAAGACAAAATAATGGAACTAAGGTCAGAACGTGACTTGTTCCGGTACCGCTTGCCATATGGAAGCAGAGACACCAGTCTATGGCTCGGGTGGCTGGAGTCTTTAACACCGCCTGATATAGAGGTCCAGGTGGCAGGAAGCTCGGCCCCAGTGATGTACTGGGCTGTCTGCACCACCATACCTTCTGTAGCACCACGTGATCGAGGGCAGAGCAGTTACCATACCAAGCAGTGATGCAGTCGTGTAACCTTTTGAGGATTTGAGGGCCCATGTCAAATATGTCAACCTCCTGGGGTAGAAGAGGAGCTGTCGTGCCTTCTTCACGACTGTAGCAACACAGCGACTCAGATTCATTACCACAAAAAGAGCAATGGAAAGACCCGGGGTGCAATCATTAGTCCAAATAATTGCAAACAGTTGAAAATTAGAGTTTCAAATAGATAAATTCAGGTAGGTCCTTACAGTTTTGTTCTGTTTGCTCCAGTTTAAAAAACGTTTTGCTACAAAATCGGTAGAACGTTCAATGAAATATAAACGATTCTGTACGTTATGATCAGTTGAAAAATGAGGATGGTTGGATTGTGGGTTCAAAACGAATATATATATATATATATATATATATATATATATATATATATATATATAAACTCCCTTTTCAGGACCCTGTCTTTCAAAGATCATTTGTAAAAATCCAAATAACTTCACAGATCTTCATTGTAAAAGGTTTAAACACTGTTTCCCATGCCTGTTCAATGAACCATAAACAATTAATGAACTGCCACCTGTGGAACGGTTGTTAAGACACTAATAGTTTACAGACGATAGGCAATTGTCACAGTTATGAAAACTTAGGACACTATAGAGACCTTTCTGCTGACTCTGAAAAGCACTAAAAGAAAGATGCCCAGAGTCCCTGCTCACCTGCGTGAACGTGCCTTAGGCATGCTGCAAGGAGGCATGAGGACTGTAGATGTGGCCAGGGCAATAAATTGCAATGTCCGTACTGTGAGACTCCTAAAACAGAGCAACAAGGAGACAGGACAGCTGATTGTCCTCACAGTGGCAGACCACATGTAACAACACCTGCACAGGATGGGTACATCCGAACATCACACCTGCGGGACAGGTACATGATGGATACAACAACTGCACGAGTTACACCAGGAATGCGCAATCCCTCCATCAGTGCTCAGACTGTCCGCAACAGGCTGAGAGAGAATGGACTGAGGGCTTGGAGAGAATGGACTGAGGTCCTACCAGACATCACCGGCAACAACGTCGCCTATGGGCACAAACCCCCCGTCGCTGGACCAGACAGGACTGGCAAAAAGTGCTCTTGCCTGACAAGTCGCGGTTTTGTCTCACCAGGGGTAATGGTCAGATTCGAGTTTATCGTCAAAGGAATGAGCGTTACACCGAGGCCTGTACTCTGGAGCGGGATCGAGGTGGAGTTAGAGGGTCCGTCATGGTCTGGGACGGTGTGTCACAGCATCATCGGACTGAGCTTGTTGTCATTGCAGGTAATCTCAACCCTCTGTGTTACAGGGAGGACATCCTCCTTCTTCATGTGGTACCCTTCCTGCAGGCTCATCCTGACATGACCCTCCAGCATGACAATGCCACCAGCCATACTGCTCGTTCTGTGCACGATTTCCTGCTAGACAGAAATGTCAGTGTTCTGCCATGGCCAGCGAAGAGCCCGGATCTCAATCCCGTTTAGCACGTCTGGGACATGTTGTTTCAGAGGGTGAGGGTTAGGGCCATTCCCCCTAGAAATGTCCGGGAACTTGCAGGTGCCTTGGTGGAAGAGTGGGGTAACATCTCACAGCAAGAACTGGCAAATCTGGTGCAGTCCATGAGGAGGAGATGCTCTGCAGTACTTAATGCAGCTGGTGGCAACACCAGATACTGACTGTTACTTTTGATTTTGACCCACCCCTTTGTTCCCGGACACATTATTCCATTTCTGTTGCTCACATGTCTGTGGAACTTGTTCAGTTTATGTCTCAGTTGTTGAATCTTGTTATGTTCATACAAATATTTACACATGTTAAGTTGCTGAGAATAAACACAGTTGACAGTGAGAGGACATTTCTTTTTTTGCTGAGTTTATATTTATATATATATTTATATGTGAAGGTTAAAACACTCCGCTGCCCTTCAAATACGTCACTATTGCGTCAAGCCATACCCCACCACACCCACCAAACTGAGCAAATGTACTCAAAGTCTGTTATTAAAGAATGTTCAAGAACGTTTTGGGGAAATGTGTTTCGTACAAACCGTCCCACAGCGTTGCAAATGTTAAAACGAACGCAATGCAGCTCAGTATTATTTATTGTATTTTTTTCTTCACGTTTTTATATATACACTACCCGTCAAAAGTTTTAGAACACCTACTCAATCAAGGGTTTATATATATTTCTACTATTTTCTACTTTGTAGAATAATAGTGAAGACTTCAAAACTATGAAATTACACATATGGAGTCATGTCGTAACTAAAAAAGTGTTAAACAAATCAACATATATTTTAGATTTGAGATTCTTCAAAGTCCGCATCCTTTGCCTTGATGACAGCTTTGCACAGTCTTGGCATAGTCTCATCCAGGATCAACTGGAATGCTTTTCCAACAGTCTTGAAGGAGTTGCCATATACGCTGAGCACTTGTCGGTTGCTTTTCCTTCACTGCAGTCCGACTCACCCCAAACCATCTCAATTTGGTAAAGGTCAGGGGATTGCGGAGGCCAGGTCATCTGATAGAGCACTCCATCATTCTCCTTCCTGGTAAAATAGATGGTGTATCAATACTAGGTGTATTGATACACCATCCAAAGTGTAATTAATAACTTCACCATGCTCAAAGGGATATTTAATGTATGTATGTATGTATGTTTTTTTTTTTTGCCCATCTATCAATAGTTGCCCTTCTTTGATGAACATTCAGTTTTAACAGTCAGGAAACTTATGGCTTCATTCCTAAAACCAATGGGAAACTAAAAGCCTTCGTTCCACTCCATGCCTGTCAGTCCTGATTTGAATGGGCACTTTTGTTCTATGGATTCTATTTCTCTTAGCGCTCTCGGTAAATAGCTAAAGACCTTTTGCAAATTTCAAAATATAATTGTGGGAAATACATTTGGTAAGCAAATGCCTACTGCTGAAAAGAGAAGACTAATTTGTCAGTAGAAGCTACACATTTTTCAAAGTTTTTCAAAGTAACTCAAGCCTATCTTGAGACCATCACCAGTTCAGTGAGAAGACTAGGCTACGCATATTCATGCTATCTTCATCATTGGGTGAGTCAGTTGCACTGGAAAGTTGATTTATTAGTCTACTGTAGCCTATAATATTTATACATTTCCTCCTAATATTGTACAATCTGTGCGTCTCCCTCCTTTTATTGGCCCTGGGCCAAGTCAAAGCCAAGACCAGTTTCCCAAAAACAAAGTCAATCTAAGAACTATATATATGGTTATTTTTATTTATCTGTTTGACAGTGTCAGAGTAGCCACTCATTTGTGTATTATTAAAAAGGATTCCTGTTTAATCAGCTTCTAGATATGCCAAACCTGTCAGGTGGATGGGTTAACTTGGCAAAGGATAAATGGTCACTAAAAAGGAATGTAAAAAAATGTGTGCACAAAATGTGAGAGAAATATGCATATTGAAACTTTCTGGGATCTTTTATTTCAGCTCATAAAACATGGGACACTTTACATGTTGCGTTGATATTTTTGTTCAGTGTACTTTCCTATTTGCCCCCCCCTCTTCTTTTCCCTTGCACGCTGTCTTCTGTTCTCCAGGATGGGTGATTTTAACCTGAGTAGTTCATTAACCAACTCTACCTTGAGCACAAGTCTTCTCCCCAGCCCTATCTGGTGCATTTTCTCAAGGTGATGTGATCAAAGAGAAAAAACAACATTTTCAGACCACAGACACATTCAAACCAGCTCATTACGGATCAGATAATGTCCTGTGAGCAGATTCTGCGTGAAGTCCGAGAGAATCTGCCAGGACTGAATGGGATGCATGAGATATAGTACAAGCAGCATTCGTTCCAGTTTTGGGGTTTTCCTCACTGGTTATTTGGACGTATCAGGATTGACTGAGAGTTATCTTTTGTGAGGGTGTAGACTTTTGGGCCGGCACTCTCAATTTCTTACACGTATGAACACCGAAGTTAATAGAGATTACAGACTGGACATTCTCTTCCTTATTCATCTCTATCTACTCTCATTTTCTTCCTCCTTTCCTTTCCTTTCCTCACCTCTCCACTCCTCACCTTTTCTCCCTCTCTGTCTCTGTTCTCCTCTATCTCTCCTCTCCTCTCCACCCCCCCCCCCCTCTCTCTCTCGCCTTACTCCATGCCCCCAGAAAAGTCGCCCAGCTCACCCCCAACCCACAGCTCTTCATCCAGGAGGTAGACCAACCCAAGCCACAGGCTCCAGCAGCCTTCAAGGCTCCAGCCCCCACCCCAGGCCACGCCCCTACCCTTCTCTCCGCCAATGCCAGGCCTGCCCATCTCATCACTGACAGTGGCTAGCCAATCAAGTTTACTCAGCTGGTAAGCTACACCCCTCAACAATGACCCCCTTTTCACCCAAGATTCAGGCAGATGATTCTGTCAGGATGTAAGGTATCCATTTTTATTCAACACAACACAACCACCCAAGCATGACAACCAGGGACTTGGTTAATTAAGGCTCCTATATTCTCAGGAATATATACACTCAAATGATCTGGTCCTGTAGAGGCCAAACCTGTATGAAGTACCTCAGATCTTCTCCACAGGTTTACATAGTAATCCACTTTAAAGTGTATTGGATTTATACCGTCCCTGTTGTGTCGCAGGGCAGCTCACGTCTTAGGTTTTTCTCTGCACTTTGTCTTCTTTCTCTCTCTCTCCCATAACATGCAGAGGCCTCAGGTAAGGCCCAATTCAGTTAGAGCCTAGGCTGAGGACTAACTAGGTTACAGCTACTGCTCCCAAAATTAGGATTCGCATCAGTTATCCTCTGCAGACGACATACAGCTCTCTCACCTTCAGAGGGAAAACTCATAATGTGGAGAGCAGTCACAACATTATTCTGATTTTCTGTAATGCTATTTACTTTATTAGCAGCTTTGCGTGAATGCCCTTCTCCTACTGTAAACACAGATAACACACTCTCTGAAAAGCTCTGCATGAGTGACTATAGTTCTGTTTGAATTTGACCTTTAGAAGTGTCAAACTTGTGTGTATATGTGTCGTTGTGTGTGCCTCTGCCCACAGGTCATATACTGTTTTCTCTTGTGTATATAGCCAAGTTATTGTTACTCATTGTTGATTCATTGTGTTATTATTTTTCTATATTTTCTCTCTGCATTGTTAGGAAGGGCCCGTAAGTAAGCCTTTCACTGTTAGTCTACACCTGTTTACGAAGCATGTGACAATTAAAAGTCATTTTATTTGAGCCAACAGCCTAGAGGTGTGGTCTATAATCCTCAAGGCCATACATACCTGTCAGATCAGAACAGGAGCCTGACCAAGCCACTGATGTGTATAAACCCTGGATTGCTGATGTTATGTATTGGCCAATGACAGGCTTTGAAGACACTGGTCAGCCATATTAGCGCTCCTCAGAAAAGCAGTCCTCCATAGGAATGAAGGGAATTCTACAGTATTTCAATTCAATCTTTCAAGGACAAATTACATGTATTTAAGTATTTTGTTGTTCTCATGGGGACAGTAACATTAGTACTTACAAGAAATAATACTTTAAGGAAAATGTTTTAATAAACAATGCATTCAGAAAGTCTTCAGACCTCTTGACCTTTCCCACATTTTGTTACGTTGTAGCCTTATTCGGAAATGTATATTAAAAAAAAGATTTTCTGATCAATCTACACACAATCCCCCATAATAACAAAGCGAAAACAGGTTTTTAGAAATGTTTGCAAATTTATTCAAAACAAAAAACAGAAATTCCTTATTCAGACCCTTTGCTATGAGACTCGAAATTGAGCTCAGGTGCATCCTGTTTCCATTGCTCATCCTTGACATGATTCTACAACTTGATTGGAGTCCACCTGTGGTAAATTGAATTGATTGGACATGATTTGGAAAGGCACACACCTGTGTATATAAGGTCCCACAGTTGAAAGTGCATGTCAGAGCAAAAATGAAGTCATGAGGTCGAAGGAATTGTCCGTAGAGCTCCGAGACAGGATTGTGTTGAGGCACAGATCTGGAGATGGGTACCAAAACATTTCTGCAGCATTAAAGGTCCCCAAAAACACAGTGGCCTCCATCATTCTTAAATGGAAGAAGTTTGGAACTACCAAGACTCTTCCTAGAGATGTACGCCCTGCCAAGCTGAGCAATCGGAGGTGCAGGGCCTTGGTCAGGGAGGTGATCAAGAACCTGATGGTCATTCTGACAAAGCTCCAGAGTTTGTTTGTGGAGATGAGAGAAACTTCCAGAAGGACAACCATCTCTGCACTAGTTCACCAATCAGGCCTTTATGATAGAGTTTCCTGTATAAGCAAAACCTTTGCTGCGAAAAATATCAGCACTCCTTTTTAATCTTAGACAGGTGTCATTCATTTGGTCACCAGCAGGGAGCAATGTTGAATAGAAATGGACCTTAACCTCAGAGAGATGATCCAATCAATCTGGCTCTCTCTCTTTTCTTTCTTTTCTCTATCTATACATATCTCTCTTTCTTTCTTTCTTTCTTTCTCTCTCTTTTTGTTATTCTTGTTCTCTCTCTCCCTCTCCCAAGGTGTTTGGAGTGTCCGAGGTGGGATCAGATATGGTCAGTCAATGTGTCAGTCCACACAGGAGCATCTCAGAGACCTGCTGGAGAAAGTCACTGGAGAAAGTCACTGGTGGCACAACATCGCAAGATGGCCTTCAAGGTGTCCTACTGTGCTACCCTGCCATCACTATACTATACACATTACAACACCCCTACCCTGGCATCATTACATATATTAACAATACAACAGGGGTCTTCAACTCTACTTCTGGAGAGCTACTGGCAGTACAGGCTTTTGATTCAGCACTGCATCACACACCTGATTAAAATATTCAACTAATCAAGCTCTTCTCTCTGCTTCACCATGATTAGCTGAATCAGGTGGGAATTTTAGTTGTACATACTTTTAGTTATGTACAGTGCCTTGCAGAAGTATTCATCCCCCTTGGCATTTTTCCTATTTTGTTATATTACAACCTGTAATATAAATTGATTTTCATTCGGATTTCATGTAATAGACATACACAAAATAGTCCAAATTGGTGAAGTGAAATTTAAAAAAATTACTTGTTTCAAACAATTCTAAAGAAAAAAAAAATGTCAAAAAAAGTGGTGCATGCACATGTTTTTACCCCCTTTGCTATGAACCCCTAAATAAGATCTGGTGCAACCAATTACCTTCAGAAGTGACATAATTAGTTAAATAAAGTCCACTTGTGTGTAATCTAAGTGTCACGTGATCTGTCACATGATCTCAGTATATATACACCTGTTCTGAAAGGCCACAGAGCCTGCAACACCACTAAGCAAGGGGCACCACCAAGCAAGACCAAGGAGCTCTCCAAACAGTTCAGGGTTATAAAAAAATATCTGAAACTTTGAAAATCCCACAGAGCACCATTAAATTACATTATAAAAACATGGAAAGAATATAGCACCACAGCAAACCTGCCAAAAGCCCACCAAAACTCACGGAACAGGCAAGGAGGGAATTAATCAGAGATGCACAAAGAGACCAAAGATAACCCTGAAGGAGCTGCAAAGCTCCACAGCGGAGATTGGAGTATCTGTCCATAGGTCCTTTAAGCCTTACATTCCACAGAGCTGGGCTTTATGGAAGAGTGGCCAGAAAAAAAGCAATTGCTTAAAGAAAAAAAACAAGTATAAACACATTTGGTGTTCACCGAAAGCCATGTGGGAGACACTCCAAACATATGGAAGAAGGTACTCTGGTCAGAGACTTAAATTGAGCTTTTTGGCCATCAAGGAAAACACTATGTCTGGCACAAACTCAACACCTCTCATCACCCGGAGAACACCATCCACACAGTGAAGCATGGTGTGGCAGCATCATCAGCGGTGATATTTTTATCAGCAGGGACTGGGAAACTGGTCAGAATTTAAGGAATGATGGTGCTAAATACAGGGAAATTCTTGAGGGAAATCTTTTTCAGTCTTCCACAGATTTGAGACTGGGATGGAGGTTCACCTTCCAGCAGGACTCAAAGCATACTGCTAAAGCAACACTCAAGTGGTTTAATTAAGGGGGAACACATAAATGTCTTGGAATGGCCTAGTCAAAGCCCAGATCTCAATCCAATTGAGAATATGTGGTATGACTTAAAGATTGCTGAACACCAGCAGAAACCCGTCCAACTTGAAGGAGATGGATCAGTTTTGCCTTGAAGAATGGGCAGAAATCCCAGTGGCTAGATGTGCTAAGCTTATAGAGACATACCCCAAGAGACTTGCAGCTGTAATTGCTGCAAAAGGTGGCTCTACAAAGTATTGACTTTGGGGGGATGAAAAGTTATGCACGCCCAAGTTTTCTATTTTTTTTGTCTTATTTCTTGTTTGTTTCACAAGAGAAAATATTTTGTATCTTCAAAGTGGTAGGCATGCTGTGTAAATCAAATGATACAACCCCCCCCAAAATCTATTTAAATTCCAGGTTCTAAGGCAACAAAATAGGAAAAATTCCCCAGGGTGGGGTGAAGACTTTCGCAAGCCACTGTATATTATATATCATGTATTTTATTTGTTGTGTTTTATTTCCTTTTTGGACCCCGGGAAGAGTAGCCGCTACGTTGGCAACGTTGCATTGAGGATCCCAATAAATACTACTGAAGATCTGGAGCGAAAGCCTGCACACCAAGTAACTCTCCAGAACCAGAGTTAAGAAACCCTGCACCACAACATTATTACCAACATGATAATACATCTACTACAACCATGGCACTATTTCACTACAGCTCTTATAGAATCTTCATGGTCTCCGTGTGTAGGAGGACTACCGTCATGTGCAGACCAATGAAGTGCGTTCCCAACTCTGCTTTCTGGAAGAGCAGGAGCGTCGGGAGAGGAGAGAAGACGAGGAGAGGGAGACACTGCTCCGTAAAGCCAAGGGTCATGTTGCAGAGTTAGAGGTTACTAAGAAGATACTAACATGCTGACTAGACCGGTCACGCTGTGTGCGTGAGTCTCTGTGTGTGTGTGTCTGGAGAGCTACTGGGTGTGCAGGAGCTCTTCCATGAGTCAGCTTTTACTCTTCAATCAAACTGATTTCCAAACAGTTCGAGGTAGGGATTGTCCCAGGCAAGACTGAGTAGAACACAAACACACACACACAAAGACACAGCTCAATAAGGCTCTATGCTTTTACTGCTTTTTCTGCTGAGTGAGCTCCATTTTAGATTGTTCTCCTATACAAAGTTATAGTGCGGTCGGGGAGCTTTTTTTCTTTTACCTTCTCTAAACTAACAAACTCAGCAAAAAAAGAAACGCCCCTTTTTCAGGACCCTGTCTTTCAACAATAATTAATAAAAATCCAAATAACTTCACAGATCTTCATTGTAAAGGGTTTAAACACTGTTTCCCGTGCTTGTTCAATGAACCATAAACAACTGGCACCTGTAGAACGGTTGTTAAGTCACTAACAGCTTACAGATGGTAGGCAATTAAGGTCACAGTTATGAAAGCTTAGGACACTAAAGAGGCCGTTCAACTGACTCTGAAAAGCACCAAAAGAAAGATGCCCAAGGTCCCTGCTCATCTGCGTGAACGTGCCTTAGGCATGCTGCAAGGAGGCATGAGGACTGCAGATGTGGCCAGGGCAATAAATTGCAATGTCCGTACTGTGAGGTGCCTAAGACAGCGCTACAGGGAGACAGGATGGACAGCTTATCGTCCTTACAACACCTGCAAAGGATCGGTACTTCCGAACATCACACCTGCGGGACAAATGCAGGATGGCAACAACAACAACTGCCCGAGTTACACCAGGAACGCACAATTCCTCCATCAGTGCTCATAATGTCATAATGCAGGTCCTCACCAGACTTCACCGGCAACAACGTTGCCTATGGGCGCAAACCCACCGTTGCTGTACCAGACAGGACTGGTAAAAAGTGCTCTTCACTGATGAGTCGCGGTTTTATCTCACCAGGAGTGATGGTCGGATTCGAGTTCATCGTCGAAGAAATGAGAGTTACACCGAGGCATGCACTCTGGAGCGGGATCGAGGTGGAGGGTCCGTCATGGTCTGGGGCGTTGTGTCACAGCATCATCGGACTGAACATGTCATTGTAGGCAATGTCAACGCTGTGTGTTACAGGGAAGACATCCTCCTCCTTCATGTGGTACCCTTCCTGCAGGCTCATCCAGACATGACCCTCCAGCATGACAATGCCACCAGCCATACTGCTCGTTCTGTGCATGATTTCCTGCAAGACAGGAATGTCAGTGTTCTGCCATGGCCAGCGAAGAGCCCAGATCTCAATCCCATAGAGCACGTCTGGAACCTGTTGGATTGGAGGGTGACGGTTAGGGCCGTTCTCCACAGAAATGTCCGAGAACTTGCAGGTGCCTTGGTGGAAGAGTGGGGTAACATCTCACATCAAGAACTGGCAAATCTGGTGCAGTCCATGAGGAGGAGATGCACTGCAGTACTTAATTCAGCTGGTGGCCATACCAGATACTGACTGTTACTTTTGATGTTGACCCCCCCTTTGTTCAGGGACATATTTTAAAATTTCTGTTAGTCACATGTCTGTGGAACTTGTTCAGTTTAGTTGTTGAATCTTGTTATGTTCATACAAATATGTACACATGTTAATTAAGTTTGCTGAAAATGAACACAGTTGACAGTGAGAGGACGTTTCTTTATATACACTTCGGTTTATACACTTCAGAATTAATGTTTGGGAATTCAATAAAGCCTGCCATTTTTCAGAGTAATTGTTCATTTATTACATCAGTGTGAATGTTTGTTTGGGGGGTTATAGGGGACGGATCTCGAGTTTGATGAGACAGAGGCAGATGTAGGTAGTGTGGTTATATAGATTGAGAAGAGGAGATACTGTTTGAGATGTTGTTTTTTTCTCTGGTTGGAGGATCGCTCACAGCAACAATGTGCCCAGCGGCCTCTCCACGGCAACAGCAGAAATCAGCAAAATCTGTTAATTTCCATGCCCAACCAATGTGTGTTTGTTTGTGTGTGCGTCTGTCTCCCCACATCACCCTGTCAGACTCACCCTACACACACACACACACACACACACACACACACACACACACACACACACACACACACACACACACACACACACACACACACACACACACACACACACACACACACACATACATACATACACACTCATCCAAATCCAAGCCCCAGAGAAGGTGCAGCTCTAATTGGAGCTCATTTTAATGGAGTCTGTTTTTGAGGTTGGAGTTGAGGCCTGCGGCAGGCACAAAGCTGAATCAAATTAAAGCACCTATAGAGAGTGTGTGTGTGTGTGTCTATGTGTGTCTGTTTGTGTGTGTGTGTCAGCGTGTGACCTTGATACCATTTACATATTAATTTGTTTAGATTTAGCTAGTGTGATACTTTATTGACCTGACTGTATTGCGTTTTATAGAAATTACCCTAGCTTCACACTGTTTCAGTTATTCCTTTATGAGCATTCAACTACCCATCCTTTAGAGGGTTTTAAAACCTTCTCTCTCCTGCAGCTGCAACACAGAGAAGCCAACCTCACTGCCCTGGTTGCCATTGGACCTCGCAAGACGGGACCACGTGCCTCCCCTGGAAACCAGGTACAGGTACACCACTCGCCTGTCTGTGTGTGATTATTCTGAGAGAGTGGATGGAGGTACTTGATTATCAGTGGTTTTATGGTGGGTAGGGATGCTTCTATGGGGAACACCTATGTTAATGTCACTTCTGAGAAACAACTTCAGGGGAGACAAGATCTGTACAGTATTATAGCAGACATGCGCAGGACTGTTAGTTTAGGTTAATGAGTCTCTAATTGTACTCAGTTTGTTTAATTCCCTGGCCCTGTAGGCGATGGGTTTAGAGATGAAGCTCTGTAAATTGAACACATTAACCATTGCCTTTGAACTCCTTTACCTAGAGAACCCTGCTCCCTTAGGAGCTTTTCCTCTCTTGCCTCATCTCTCTTTCCTCTGTAGAGCTACAGGGCCTTCCTTTCTGCTCTCCCAGGCATTGCTTCAGTCTGTCAAAATGTGAAGAAGAAACAGGGGAGAAGGGAAACTGTCTGGCATAGTGGTGTTGCCATTTATTTTTATGAACATTTTATCTCTTGGTGGTTTCGTCCGTCCGTCCCTCTGCACCTCTGCACCTCTG
This sequence comes from Oncorhynchus masou masou, assembly GCF_036934945.1. Lineage (NCBI taxonomy): Eukaryota > Metazoa > Chordata > Actinopteri > Salmoniformes > Salmonidae > Oncorhynchus > Oncorhynchus masou. Next base: position 40,172,752 of record NC_088226.1, on the reverse strand, counting down.
TCCGTCTGTCCGTCTGTCCATCTGTCCGTCTGTCCGTCTGTCCGTCTGTCCGTCTGTCCGTCTGTCCGTCTGTCTGTCTGTCTCAGGTGGGGCCAGCAGACAGTACGTCAGTACTACAGAGGGCTGGGGTTCAGAGGATGACTTGAGTCTTTCTGCCTGGAAAAGGACCCTCCTCTACGACACTCTCTCAAGTCCCTGCTTTAGTGAGAACAGTGTGATTAAACAGCATAATACAATAATACAATCCATCTCTCTTCCACCTATTTTATTTTCTAACAATTTGTAGCACTGCCAACAATGTCACTGAGCTCTGCTGGTACATGCTGAGAAATATTACAGTCATGTTGGCAGGACCAAAAAACAAAATATTTCACTTATTGACAGGGCAATTCTGTGTGTGAGAGAAGAGGTCAGAACAGTTTAAGTCAGCTCTGTGTGTTACAGCCCAAAGCATTGGCCCTCTGCCCTTAGTGTGATTCAGAGAGTGGTCTGCCGTGAGGTCACTGTCTTTTTCCTTGTTTTTCAGTTCAGTTTCATGCTAAAAATATCCCAGACTGATTGATGTCTGTGACAGCCATTCCTTACTCTGATGTTTACATGGGTCACCTGATGATTGTAAACCTGTGACAATTCAATTAAGTTTATGGAGGGATTCCATACAAAACCAGGACAAAAAAATACAATGATTTTAGGGATTTTCACAAAAATGAATCCTTACAATGGTCCTTTTAAAGAAGGAATATTAACATATATTCGAAATTTGTATCTAAAAGCATAATTGAGAAATGATTTATCAAAGTTGGCATTTTGACCTTACCCAGACCTCCTTCAAAGAGCGACTGAACTTCCTGATTTGACCTCATTTTAGATTTGGTTCATTAACAAATGTTTGCGGCCATGACTAAGTTGATACGCAAGTTGGTTTCTTGGTATGGTTTGATGTGGGGGTCTCATCTGTGTGTTGGTTAGAAGGAGGCTAGAATCACTCTATAGCCAACCAATTTGATTGACTGTATTGTGTACGTTTATAGTATATCAGTGATTCTGTGTTTTTTGCCTCATTACTCACATATTGTCATTTAAAGTTTATGTTGACACCTTTAGGTGGTCGCTTGGAGGAAAAATAGCCATCCTTTGGGGCGTGTGTGTGTGGAAATGTGTGTCGGGGAGAGTTGTGGATGTGGGTTGTGTTTGAGATTCATTATTCCATTACCTTTAAATATGGCACAGCTTTAGGCACAGCTTTAGGCACAGCTTTAGGCACAGCTTTAGGCACAGCTTTAGGCAGAGCTTTAGGCAGAGCTTTAGGCAGAGCTTTAGGCACAGCTTTACCCTGGGTTATGAAATACGGAGAGAATAAAATGGATCAGAATTATTTTAGCTGAAATGACTGCTGACCTCTAACGTAACAGTAAGCTAGGCAAATCAACAGTGTGCCAGTTAAAGCAGGATCTGATTGCTGAAATGAGTGTTGGCCCTTTAATCGAGGTCATCTATGCAGACTGTTCCAAATAACTGCCAGCTACAGCAGGGATCAAAAAGTGTGAGGGTATTTTCATTTGTGTGATTACTGTTTTATTAGGTGATTGTTAAATCATTGATTGTTGTCGTCGGTAATGTTAACAAGCGCATCATCATGTGATCATCACTCTTCCTGTTGCTGTTCCAGATCAAAGACAACCCCCTCCCTCCTCTGACAGCTCGTCAAATCCAGGAAGACAAAAGCAATTCTGAATAATTGAGATTCATAAATTGCTCATGCATATTCATGAACTACTTCCTCTTAAAAATCTGAAGCAAGTGAGATATTTACCATGGCGGTATCTAAAGTTAATGCAAACCTCCCCATAAACTTTCCGGTTTCAATTCTACCATCAGTCTGCAGTGATGGAAGGCTCAGATTACAAGTGTCCTCTGATCAGTGATTGGAGTGTTCCTCTCACCTGATTGCTAGAGTAAAACTGGCCTTGAATTAAAATAAACATTTGAGTCAATATTCTCATTGTTTAGTTTCCTGAATAACAGTTAACACACACACACACACATATTTTGTATGAAACATTTATTAACATTTTTGTGGTACATTCATCCACACAGGTTTTCCTCTAGTGAAACAAAGGGAGACGGTTTTGATACAGACCTCAAATCCTCTCTGCTGCTCTGTAATGATCATAATAAAACATGCATCAATTGAATCTCTGACAAGACACATATCTTTTATCAATGTGATGAATATAAAATGTTGAAGTCTCATGAAGAACCTCTTCACAATTCTATTTTCATGACAAGTTAAATACTTAAAACTGGGAAAACCATATTTTTGGTTTACAACATTTTCTAGAAGAAAAACGTCCATAAGTGCCTCGTAATAATAACTGTAGCTTCACAGAACCACATATGACCTTTTATCTATTTAGTTTAGGCTGGGTTAGATTTCCCAGACAATGATGGCTGTGCTTGTTTGCACTTGTGCTTTTTAACAGTCAACTGCACATCTTCCATATGCATCAGTGCCGTTTCTCAATTGTTGAGTTTCAGTCATGATCGCATCCCATTTCTATGACTATTTACATTATTGTAAGAATCTGAATGAATTCTAATTCCAATGAATTATTATGACACTATGAAACAATAATCCTACATGAAAACACGAGTAGTCCTATGACAGTGCTGATGTTGCTGCTCTCTGTGTGCTCTAGGTCCCTGCTCGAAGGGAGAGAGGTGTCAGTCACTAGGCAAGTTTCCATTGATCCAGGTTTATTCAACAAAGGATTGCGACATCTGTAATGGAAACGGCAGTTGTAGGATACCTTTTTTCCCCCGAAAGATCTAATACATTTATTCCATTCGAGGGGTGGATTTATTGTGACAAATGATGATGGAATAAAATTAAGATTGCAAAGAAAATCAGAAAGGTACGCTGGGCGTGTGACGTTATCGCGTAACTATAAAGCTCCACTCCACATTTATTTCTAAATGCCTACTGCTTGCTACATGAATTTTTCCAGCAACAAAAAATATTGTTTCTTTGCAAGTAGAGTATTGTTTTGACTTTCAACAATGCCTGAATTGCTTTACATTGGAACTTGAAGTTTCACCATGAAATGGTTTCAAATCTTAACTAGTGCAAGTTACACCCTGACACAGACCACAGCAATAAGTAGGCACATGAGAATGATAAAAATATGGCAAATATTAGTAAATTCTTGCAATCTATCCATTCTGGCTTTTGCGAGCTACCTGAGACATGAAACAGATACGTGGACACTTTATTAATGCACAATTTGCCAAAATTGATCATTTAAAACCCTTCAACAACCTCATTACATCTAGCTGTTTTTATCAACACAAGACAGTTCAATGTAAATGCACCGGGACGGGCAATTGTTGCATCTACTTCCTATGCAATCTTTCTAAATGTCAACAAAAAATGACTGTACAAGTTAATGGAAACCTAGCTAGTGTCTAGCTGCGTACCGCCAGGTTAGTGACTTCCATGGTTCATGGCGGAGAGGTCATAGTTATACTGCGCTCCTATTGGTGTAGGTAAGATCACCATCACCGACATAGCACCGACTATGTAAAAAAACAAAAAAAATAGGTGTACACTAGTTACCACAGCCACAAAGTAAGAATTGTCTATATAGTAAAAATGAATGAAAACAAAAACATGCTTTTTTGTCTTAACCTAAACTTAGAATTAGGCTTATGGTTATCAGTGTGGTTAAGGTTAGGGTTATGTTTAAAATCACATAATTTAAGAGAAATTGTAGAATTAGGCGGGGTTTATGAATTTGTGGCTGTCGTAACTAGCGACGACCCTACAAATTTAAAACAAACTTCAGGTCAGACTCTCTTGGTGTTCCCTTGGAGATGGAGGCATGGCTTTCAGCTCCCCTCCTGACCAATCATCCACTGTTACCCCTGACCCGGGCAGGGCTTAGTCCAGTGCTTCCTGTTTGATGCAGATGAGGGTGGGGCCACACTGTCTGTTGCTCTTCCCCTCCCTGCGTAGGACGTACTCGCTGAAATGGGAGGAGTCTATTCCTCCACCACATGCCCCTGCTATCTCGAACCCTCTCTGCTGCAACCTCTCCAATACCTGTCAATCAAACACATATGCATTACAGACACCGCACACAAAAACACACACCATTGTGGTCAGAAGTCATTTCAGAAAGGCTCTGATTCAGGGTTGATAGTCATACAAGAATACAGATGGTGGAAGAAAACCAACGTGTGTGTAAATGTGAAAATGTGTTACTAACAATAGCACAAACAGTGCCCAAAATTATAAACACAACATGTAAAGTGTTATACTCACAAAAAGCTTATTTTTTCTCAAATTGTGTGCACTCATTTGTTTACATCCCTGGTAGAAGGGACTTCTCCTTTTATAAGATAATCCACCATCTGACAGGTGTGGAATTTTAAGAAGCTGATTAAACAGCATGATCATTACAAAGGTGCACCTTGTGCTGGAGACAATAAAGACCACTCTAAAATGTGCAGTTTTGTCACACAACACAATGCCACAGATGTCTCAAGTTTTGAGGGAGCGTGCAATTGGCATGCTGACTGCAGGTATGTCCAACAGAATTGTTGCTAGAGAATGATGATTTATCTACTATATGCCACCTCTATTGTCATTTTAGAGAATTTGGCAGTACATCCAACCGGCCTTACAACCACAGACCATGTGTAACCACACCAGCCCAGGACCTCCACATCTGGCTTCTTCACCTGCAGGATCGTCTGAGACCAGCCACCCAGAAGCTGAAACTGTGGCTTTGCAAAACCGAAGAATTTCTACAAAAACTGTCAGAAAACGTCTCAGGGAAGCTCGACTGCGTGGTCGTCCTCCTCACCAGAGTCTTGACCTGACTGCAGTTCGGCGTCATAGCCAACTTTAGTGGGAAAATGCTCACCTTAGAAGGCACGTTGGAGAGGTGTGCACTTCAGGGAGGAATCACGGTTTCAACTGTACCAGGCAGATGGCAGACAAAGTGTAGTGTGTGGGTGAGAGGTTAGCTGATGTCAAGATTGTGAACAGAGTGCCCCATGGTGGGGTTATGGAATGGGCAGGCATAAGCTATGGACAACAAACACTATTCAATTTTATCGATGGCAATTTGAATGCACAGATATACCGAGATGAGATCCTGAGGCCCATTGTCATGCCATTCATCCACCGCCATCACCTCATAATTCAGCATGATAATGCATAGTCCCATGTCACAATGATTTGTACCCAATTCCTGGATGCTAAGAATGTCACAGTTCTTCCATGGCCCGAATAATCAACATACATATCACCCATTGAGCATGTTTGGGATGCTCTGGATCGACGTGTACAACTTGTTCCAGTTCCGGCAATTTCCAGCAACTTCCCACAGCCATTGAAGAAGAGTGGGACAACAATCCACAGGCCACAATCAATAGCCTGATCAACTCTATGTGAAGGAGATGTGTCGTGCTGCATGAGGCAAATAGTGGCCACACCAGAAAATGACTGGTTTTCTGATCAAGGCCCTTACTTAAAAGAAATATATTTGTGACCAACACATGCATATACACTATATATACAAAAGTATGTGGACACCCCTTCAAATGAGTGGATTCGGCTATTTCAGCCACACCCATTGTTGACAGGTGTGTAAAATCGAGCACACAGCCATGCAATCTCGATAGACAAACATTGGCAGTAGAATGGCCTTACTGAAGAGCTCAGTGACTTCCAATGTGGCATCATCATAGGATGCCACCTTTCCAACAAGTCAGTTCATCAAATTTCTGCCCTGCTAGAGCTGCCTTGGTCAACCGTAAGTGCCTTTATTGTGAAGTCTAGGAGAAACAACGGCTCAGCCATGAAGTGGTAGGCCACACAAGCTCACAGAACGGGACCACCGAGTGCTGAAGCATGTAGCATGTAAAAATCCTCTGTCCTCGGTTGCGACACTCACTATTGAGTTCCAAACTGCCGCTGGAAGCAACGTTAGCACAACTGTTAGTCGGGAGCTTCATGAAATGGGTTTCCATGGCCGATCAGCAGCACACAAGCCTAAGATCACCATGTTCAATGCCAAGCATCAGCTGGAGTGGTGTAAAGCTCACTGCCATTGGACTCTGGAGTAGTGTAAAAGCGTTAACTGGAGTGATGAATCACGCTTCACCACCTGGCAGTCCGACGGACGAATCTGGGATTGGCAGATGCCAGGGTAATGCTACCTGTCCCAATGCATAGTCCCAACTGTACAGTTTGGTGGAGGAGCAATAATGGTCTGGGGCTGTGTTTCATGGTCGGGCTAGGCCCTTTAGTTCCAGTGAAGATAAATCTTTACGCTACTGCATACAATGACATTCTAGGCGAATATGTGCTTCCAACTTTGTGGCAACAGTTTGGGGAATGCCCTTTCCTGTTTGAGCATGACAATGCCCTTTGCACAAAGCGAGGTCCATACAGAAATGGTTTGTCGAGAATGGTGTGGAAGCACTTGACTGGCATGCACAGAGCCCTGCCCTCAACCCCATCAAACACCAATGGGATGAATTGGAACACTGACTGCGAGCCAGGCCTAATCGCCCAACATCAGTGCCAGACCTCACTAATGCTCTTATGGATGAATGGAAGCAAGTCCCTGCAACAATGTTCCAACATCTAGTGGAAAGCCTTCCCAGAAGAGTGGAGGCTATTAGCAGCAAAGGGGGACAAACTTGATATTAATGCATATAATTTTGGAAGGAGATGTTCTACAAGCAGTTTTCCACATACTTTTGGTCATGTAGTGTGTTTATTCCCAGTCATGTGTAACCTATAGATGAAGGCCTAATAATTTAAATCGACTGATTTCTTTATATGAACTGTAACTCAGTAAAATCTTTGAAATTGTTGCATATTGAATTTATATTTTTGTTCAGTGTATATTCAAAAATATATGTTGCCATGTATTTTAATGAATGGAAAATGTAGCTTTTTACCTTACATACTGTAGCTCACTATCAAAATAAATGCATAAAACTACAAAGTGCAGCACTAAATCACAACAGCATGCTGTGGTGTAGTTTTAATGAACGACTCATGACTGAGAGAAATTGATGATAAAAATATTGTGGGTGCTGTTTTGTTAGACTTCAGTGCGGCTTTTGACAATATCGATCAGTCTGCTGCTGGAAAAAAGTATGTGTTATGGCTTTACACCTCCTGCTATATTGTGGATAAAGAGTTACCTGTCTAACAGAACACAGAGGGTGTTCTTTCATGGAAGCCTCACCAACATAATCCAGGTAGAATCAGAAATTCCCCAAGGCAGCTGTTTAGGTTCCTTACTTTTAAAAATCTTTACTAAAGACATGCCACTGTCTTTGAATAAAGCCAGTGTGTTTATGTATGCAGATGACGCAACACTATACGTGTCAGCTACTACAGCGACTGAAATGACTGCAACACTTAATGACCTGCAGTTAGTTTCAGAACGGGTGGCAAGGAATAAGTTAGGCCTAAATATTTCAAAAACTAAAAGCATTTGATTTGGGACAAATCATTTACTAAACCCTAAACCTCAACTAAATCATGTAATGAATAATGTGAAAATTGAGCTCGTTGAGATGACGAAACTGCTAACCCTGGATTGTAAACTATCATGGTCAAAACATATTGATACAACAGTAGCTAAGACGGGGAGAAGTTTGTCCATAATAAAGCGTTACAGTGCCTTCTTCACAACACTATCAACAAGACAGGTCCAACAATCCCTAGTTTTGCCGCACCTGGTTCCATAATGTGTATGTTTACCAGTTTTTTAATCTGATTCTACTGCTTGCATCAGTTACCTAATGTGGAATAGAGTTCCATGTATTCATGGATCTATGTAGTACTGTACTCCTCCCATAGTCTGTTCTGGACTTGGATATTGTGAAGAAACCTCTGGTGGCATGTCTTGTGGGGTATGCATGGGTGTCCGAGCTGTGTGCTACTAGGTTAAACAGACAGCTCGGGACATTCAGCGTGTCAACACTTCTTACAAAAACAAGTAGTGTTGAAGTCAATCTCGCTTCCACTTTGAGCCATGAGAGATAGACATGCATATCTTTAACATTAGCTCCCAGTGTACTTTTAAGGGCCAACCGTGCTGCCCTGAGCCAATTGTAATTTTCCTAAGTCCATCTTTGTGGGACCTGACCACTCTACTGGAACAGAAGGGACTGTGAAGAGGCACACACAAAGGTACAGACACACACATACGCACTGTACACACACGTACATTGTAATATTGTTGTATGTTGGTATTATACATTTTGTATTATAGATATGTAGTGGTGTAATAATGTTATAATGTTTTATCTTTTGTTTTAGATGCAATGTAAGTACCCTAATGTGTTTGGACCCCAGGAAGAGTAATGGAAATCCCTAATAAATACAAATACAAATGATTGACAAATAAAAGTGTGCTCTCAATAATCTTTATTTTTTTGCTCAAATAGCTTGGTCCATTGTTGAATTGTGTCATGTTAGTCACTGGGAGGTGGAATCTGAAACACAAATTATAATGTACAAATTACCTCTGTGCAGTTAACATCTGTATTTGAACATCAAATTGATACAATGCAGATTCCTTCACCTCCAGTTTACATTATCAGACTCAGAAGTTGAGAGTTACCCTGTGGATAATGCAGAGACAGAGTCAGTGAAATGCTTCCACATAAGATGAAGATTTAGGGGTTAATGTTCATGAACATCAAATTGATACTTACTATGCAGATTACTTTACCTTCAGTGTCCATTGCAAACTCACAAGCTGAAAGTTACCCTGTGGATAATTTAGAGACAGAGAGTCAGTGAAACACTTCTACACAAGATGAAGAATAAATAAGGGGTTAATGTTCATGAACAAATTTTTATTTAATTGGGAACTAGCTAGCTAAATGTTCCCATTGACTACTTACATTGATTGTCCATAGGCAGTTGAGGCTCCAGACCGGAAGGATAACGGATAATGTTTTGCGAGAGATAATCTATCAAGTATCAGAGACACCCAACCCTCACTAAAGCCAGCTAAGCTAGCTAGTTAGCAAGCAACACAATGCTTGGTTGGCCAATAACATTTAATAATAGCTTTGGCAATTAAATTAAAAAATAATACATACGGTGCATTCGGAAAGTATTCAGACCTTTTGACTTTTTCAACATTTTGTTAAATTACAGCCTTATTCTAAAATAGATTTTTTTTATCTACACACAATACCAAAGTTAAAACGTTTTTTTTTTGTGCAAATGCAAATGTCAACTCTTATCAACTTTAATTTTCAAAACAATTCTTACCTTGGGCAGTCACACTGCACATTGGTGGCAAGCTAAAAAGGAGCTAGGTAGCTTTGTTAGCAAATTTATGAAAACTCTTGCTTGCAGTTGAAGAAATTATATTCTTCCTCTGTTACCCACCCGGTTAAAAACATATTTTAATTCAATGTTATGAACATATAATCAAATAAAAGGCCATTATCAACGAGAAAGCTTCTTGATGGTGGCACATGCTCTTTTCCTTCTTCTAGAGAAAATTCTAAATTGCAATGGCTGCTCTGTCAGTTGGAGGCGGGCTTGGGAACATTTCAAATTGTGATTGACAGCTCAGGAAATCTTAAAATATATTTACAGATATGTTCTACGTTCAAGTGACTTTGCGAAATAAACACCTTATTTAAGGTACAGTGCCTTGCAAAAGTATTCACCCCCTTGGCATTTGTCCTATTATGTTGCATTACAACCTGTAATTTAAATAGATTTTTTAAATTGGATTTCATGTAATGGACATACACAAAATAGTCCAAATTGGTGAAGTGAAATAAAATAAAATAATTAAAAATAAACTAATTGAAAAGTGGAGCGTGCATATGTATTCACCCCCTTTGCTATCAAGCACCTAATTAAGATCTGGTGCAACCAATTATCTTCAGAAGTAACATAATTAGTTAAATAAAGTCCCCCTGTGTGCATTCTAAGTGTCAAATGATGTGTCACATGATCTCAGTATATATACACCTGTTTTGAAAGGCCCCAGAGTCTGCAACACCACTGTGCAAGGGGCACCAGCAAGCAAGCCGCACTATGAAGACCAAGGAGCTCTCCAAACAGGTCAGGGACAAAGTTGTGGAGAAGTACAGATTAGAGTTGGGTTATAAAAACATATCCAAAACTTTGAACATCCCAGGGACTACCATTAAATCCATTATAAAAAAATGAATGAATATGGCACCACAACAAACCTGCCAAGAGAGGACCGCCCACCAAATCTCACGGACCAGGCAAGGAGGACATTAATCAGAGAGGCAACAGAGACCAAAGATAACCCTGAAGGAGCTGCAAAGCTCCACAGCGGAGATTGGAGTATCCGCCCATAGGACCACTTTAAGCTGTACACTCCACAGAGCTAGGCTTTACGGAAGAGTGTCAAGAAAAAATGCAATTGCTTAAAGAAAATAAATAAACAAACACATTTGGTGTTCGCCAAAAGGCATATGGGAGAATCCCCAAAGATATGGAAGACGGTACTCTGGTTAGATGAGACTAAAATTGAGCTTTTTGGCTATCAAGGAAAATGCTATGTCTGGCGCAAACCCAACACCTCTCATCACCCGAGAACACCATCCCCACAGTGAAGCATGGTGGTGGCAGCATCATGTTGTGGGTATTTTTTTCATAGGCAGTGACTGGGAAACTGGTCAGAATTTAAAGAATGATGGATGGCACTAAATACAGGGAAATTCTTGAGGGAAACCTGTTTCAGTCTTCAAGAGATTTGAGACTGGCCCAGAGGTTCACCTTCCAGCAGGATAATGACCCTAAGCATACTGCTAATGCAACACTCGAGTGGTTTAAGGGGAAACAATGAAATGTCTTGGAATGGCCTAGTCAAAGCCCAGATCTCAATCCAATTGAGAATCTGTGGTATGACTTAAAGATTGCTGTACACACAGCGGAACCCATCCAACTTGAAGGAGCTGGTGCAGTTTTGCCTTGAAGAATGGGCAACAATCCCAGTGGCTAGATGTGCCACGCTTATAGAGACATACCCCAAGAGACTTGCAGCTGTAATTGCTGCAAAGGTGGCTCTACAAAGTATTGACCTAGGGTTATGCATGCTCAAGTTTTCTGTTTTTTGTGTGTCTTATTTCTTGTTTGTTTCACAAGAGAAAATATTTTGAATCATCAATGTGGTTGGCATGTTGTGTAAATAACATTATACAAACCCCCCAACAATCTATTTTAATTCCAGGTTGTAAGGCAACAAAATCTGAAAAATGCCAGGGGGGGTGAATACTCTCGCAAGCCATTGTAACATATACTCAACATTTATCATCGGATAGAGAATGTTGTGGGGTGTGAGTGTGTATTTTACACATATATTTTACAAATACGTACATACTGTGTATTTTATTTAATTATATAATTGCTAAATACATTTTCCCAATATATTTAAATATTTTATTGAAATATAGTCCAATATATTATTTTCCCCTATGGGGTCACAGTTTGTTTCTGAGCAGGCAGAAGCCAGCCATCTCACTGTGTCCTTCCCTGATCTAAAAACACACATCCCCTCTCCCATGACAACTCACACATACAACATAGACAAACAGATGCAGACAGACGCAAAAAAAAAATATATAATAATATTGGGTGTGTCCCAAATGGCATCCTATGTAGTGCACTATAGGCCCTTGTCAAAAGTAGTGTACTAAATAGGTAATAATGTGCCATTTGGTAGGCAGACATTCTCTCTATGGCTGCAAGATGACATTCCATTAGCATGCCCTGAAGGAGCAGCTGTTACTCTATCCTCTCTGTCTGCCTCCATCCCTGGCTCTCTCTCTCTCTCTCTCTCTCTTACTCTGTCGCTCTCTCCTTCTCTTTCTGTGTGACTGTCACAGGCAGTACAATAGAAACCTTTGTTTGCCTCCATCTCTCTCTCTCTCTGCCTCCTTCTGTCGGTCTCTTTCTCACTCTCACTCTCCCTCCCTCTCTCTGTGACTGTTGCACTTTCCTACCATTCCAGCAGACCCGGTAGCCGATGGCTACATTTTTCATATCTAAAGAGGATTAATCTCTCTTTCCCCTGGCTGGTCTGGCCCTGTATGATATTATTTAAGGTTGTACTATGCTTATGCCATGGGTGCTGGTTAGTGTGATGTTACGTGTCCGGAGTTAAAGAGATTTTGTATACTTTTTAGCCAGTAGTTCTGAAAGTAACACTCACAAGCCAAAAGGTTTCCCAGACCATTGCGTACTACGTCACATACCGTATGTGAAGATATGTACACCGTGTCATTGTGCTCTGTCTCGTTCTGCTATGTGTGCATGATGTGCCTCTTGCTAGCTGTCACTCAAATGGCGAGGGGCTGAAGCTCATTGGTTGAACTCAAATTGCTAGGGGGCTGGCCCATGTGGGAGAAAATGTAGAAAAAATGGCGCAGCACAGCTTCCAGAAAAACCGGTTGTTTTCATGACTAATTGAGGCAAAACCGTAACTCTGCTCATAGATTATGCATGTATGAACTACACATTGACACATCCAGCGCAAAGATAAAAAATACTTTGTAGTCGCCAAAGTTCTGGAGCATGTCTTTAAGGCTACATACACAGAGTTGAGGTGGGTTAATGTGATATGAGTTGAGGTGACCTTATTCGTTGTGAGTTGAGGTGACGTAATCTGTTATTGTAGGATGTTGGATAGTTATTTTCATGGTAAGCAGTGGTATTGATAGGGTAGTGTCTGTCTTGTTACCTGTACAGAGTTGAGGTGACAGTATCCATTGAGTGGAAAGCGTATGACGTGAGTAGAGTCATGATTCCAGCCTGCGTTCATGGAGTTGCACATGACGTCCCCAACCTCTGGAAACACATCCTCGATCAAAGCCCTGTCTCCACTCAGAGTGATCCTCTCCCCCAGCTCTGGAGCTACACGCACCACCACACACTCACACACACGCCACACACTCCTGGCCTCACGCTCACTCCTCCAGCGTTCTAATTCTGCTTGTAGTGGGGATAGCTTGAAGAACCTGGCCTCCTCGTAGAGTAGAAAGTACTCCTGGAACACGCACACACGCAATCACACACACACACACACACACACACACACACACACACAATGATACCTCAGATTCTTTTAAAAAGTGAACCCACAAAGTTTCACGCACTATGTTGTCAGAAATGAATTATGGACGAGGTTTTCCAGTATCTCTCACTCAGTGTCAGAGATACTCACTTTGAAGTCGTCAGGGAGGAGCAGTTTGGCCGTCCGCAGGAAGTTGAGGATGTAGCGGAATATATGGCCGTCTCGGTCTATGAAGTAGTGCTGCTTCAGACTATCTAACACTATGGGCTCTGTCCCGTTGAATAGACGACCAATCCTGGTGGAAGGTGATATCATCATTGTGTGCATGTTCATGTTTGAGGGGATCAGTTTGAGAAAGGCAAGGCGCAGAATCCCTAATGTTGATCACATAATGAGTAGTTATTTGGAGTGCAATGTCATTTGTAGATCAGTGACTGTTCAATCCACTTCAATGTAGTTGATCTCAAACACCCTATGTGTGTGTGTCTTACCGTGACTCGGGGTACTTGGTGAGTGTAGCCAGGCTGCTGGTGTACATGTGTCCTCCTACATCTATGTGTACAGGGGCGTTGGTCTTTGTGAGCTGGGCGGGGGTGGGGATGCCCCCGATACCCCCAGAGCCCAGTGGAGAGGCAGGGGACTGGGAGACCAGCGGCCTACTGGCCATGCTGCTATTACGGCTATCCTGGGAGACAAGAAGAAAAATAAGAAGAATACTTTATTGTCCAATGTACACAAATGTCCAACGACAATTTGTCACACATACTGTAAACCGTTAAACACACGAGGCATTACAGAGTTCTTCCATGAGCGACCAAGTAGAGACAGGACACTAGTAAGGAGTAGTAGACTGAGACTTCATTCATACTGCGTCAACGCTTTGAGCACAGAACTCATGATGCACTGCACTGCATGACGAAGAGTGTATTTACCCTTTTCAGAGTCTGTGTGTATATCAGGGGTAGCTTTTGGTTGCGAAGAGAGATCTGAGTGTAGTTAAAGGAGCTCAGAGACAGAAAGGAGTCTGCCTCCTCTGGTCCTCTGCTAGACAGGTAACGTTTTGAGACAGGTGAGGACATTACCTTATCGAGGAGGGTTTAAAAACCTTTGTAAATGCTTCACGAAAATCTGCACTTCAGAAAAACTAACAAGCTATAAAGTCTACTGGTCAGCATTTACTGTGGTAAGTGCAGTGAGGGAGAAAGACAGCCATGGCCCGCAGGACAGAGTCTGCCTCTTAAAGCTGAGAGCACAGTAAATAGTAAGATACTGTAGGTATACAGAGATAGAGGGAGATAAAGGGAGAGAGATATAGCTGATAAAGCAGAAATCAGATGAGCAGAGCTGTTGGTAATGCAGTAGACATGTCCATCTCCCCAGGACCACATAACAGGCAGGCTCATTAGAGGAATGGCTCAAAAACATGAAACTCATAAGAGACTGGACACACACACACATTAATTTTGTCATTGGAGGAAAGATACTTACTTGAGACAGCCTGCCATACTTTTTTTCATTATAGTGCCTGTGTCTCAGGAAAATGTGAGCTTTAGGCGAATGGGTATAATAGATGTATGTATGTATGTATGTATGTATGTATGTGTGTGTGTGTGTGTGTGTGTGTGTGTGTGTGTGTGTGTGTGTGTGTGTGTGTGTGTGTGTGTGTGTGTGTGTGTGTGTGTGTGTGAGAGAGAGAGAGAGAGCTTGCATGCTCTGGCTCTACCCCTGCCGGCTCCACTGTGGTGCATGGTTAATAACTGTGGGCCTGTGGTGCAGTAACCCATGGCAACAGACAAAGTCCCAAAGAAAACTCACTACTGTCCTCTCCTCTGCACTCACAGTGTGCGTCCCAAATGGCACCCTAATACCTATTTTTATTGAACATTTATTTAATCAGGGGAGCCCATTGAGACCAATGTCTCACTGTCAATTGTGCTCTTAGGACAAGAATTTCAACATGGACATTCCAACAACAACAAAAAATCAACAACTACAGGTTACAATTTCAAAAACGACCATTTCAACACCACAATAAATGTGTACATTTAATCAAAACAAATGCAATTCTCCTTTAACAAAATCAACATTAGATTCCTAAACTGAATCAAGATGCAGTTGCACTACAACAGGGAATAAGGTGCCATTTGGAATGCAAGCACAATATTCATGACCTCTTTACTAAAGCACCTAGAACACCCAAAGAGAATACAAAACTCACTCCTACACAATACAAACCCACACACATCCTACAGGTCAATGCTTTCACAGTAAATTGGAAATGATGTAAGACTCTATACACTTAAACACCAACACATTAACACAGAAAATGCTGCGTGACCAAATGGCGACATAACCTATTACGCACTCATTTACTTTCCGCATTAAATCCGAGGACGTTTTTGAGAGGCTGTCTATAAGTAAGGTTATCCTGCATTACATTTAAAAATGCAAAAGCATAATCTCTGTCGGTGCACTGTATGAAACTCTATTACCTGCACGGATACCACGTCAGTCAGTAAAGGAGCGGATTGCTGACCGTGGGGCTCCTGGGGTCGGTTGTCCACGGGCTCTGTACCGTCCACTATGACCACAGGGGACATTGCGCGTTCTCCGGGACGCACACAGAGCTTCTTAGGAGAAGGAGGTCCCGAAAAATCGCAGAGAGCACGAGCTTTCCTTGTTGTTCTCTGCGGCTTCAGTTCCACTGTGTCTGTGACCTGTTGGGTGTACGGGATCACGAGCTGGAGATGAGACTGCACGCCACCATTAACTGTTTCCGAGGCAATCTGAAGCGACACCAACTTTGATCCTATACCGGCAATGCTGTTGAGCGTTGCTATGGAAA
This sequence comes from Oncorhynchus masou masou, assembly GCF_036934945.1. Taxonomy (NCBI): domain Eukaryota; kingdom Metazoa; phylum Chordata; class Actinopteri; order Salmoniformes; family Salmonidae; genus Oncorhynchus; species Oncorhynchus masou. The sequence continues at coordinate 40,156,795 of NC_088226.1, read as the reverse complement.
CGGCGCCGATGCAGTGGTTGGTGTAGGTCTTTGACAGTTTGGCAGCACGCGACAGCATCTGCATCCTCGTGCCAAGCAGGTTTTTACCAATGGCTTTGTTCTCATACCATGTTATGTCGCTTGCGCAGCAGTGGTCTCGTGGTCGTTGGAAGAATGCTTTGCACACTGGGTTCCGTTTGGAGACATACCTAACAAAGCTGGCATATGGACAAAACTCAGTTCCAGTCTCATACATGCGCGGCAAAGTATCTTCATCCGGGTCTGGTCTCTTTTTATTCCAACACGCGGAGCGAGACTTGTGATACGGCCCCAGTGCTTTGAAATAGATAAACTTTCTCCCATTCTCGTCTATGGCCAGGCCGAATGAATCCTCCTCCAGCTCGCGCTGATTCTCTCGCCCCCTCGTACAGAAATACATGCATGTCTCGAACCACACTTTGTTGAGCAGCCCGAACGGCGTATCGATGTTAAACACACTGGAGGTGTAGAGTTTTCTCAGGTCCGCCCGCGTGATTGCCTGTTTTTGCACCACGGGACCAGCACCCTGCTCCTCCAGCTTTCTGATGACCGCGGCCAGGGTCAGGTTGGCGCTGCGTAGCTCCGGGTCTTTAGTGAGATCCAGGGTGCGACAGTACGGTGGCTCATTCAGGTAGCGGTTCAGAGAACTCCGAATGCTAATGAGGGAAGACTTGCTGTAGAGCTGGCCGCTCTTAGAGCGTGCCTCCGCGTAGAAGGACTGCAGGACCGCGCACAGCGCCTCCTTGTCCAGAGTTTCAAAGTCAGGACTTTGGGATTTCTCGCTCAGGTACTCCCGGAAGATCCGTACCGCATACCTGGTAGCCAGGCGGGTGTTTTCGCTCAGTCTGGAGCGGTCGGACGGCTGCAGGTCTCCCTCAGGATCCGAGTCCAGTTCGGGGATGTGAAACAGTCCAGGGTCCGCTCCCGGTCCCAACCCGCTGCACTGGTCCGTACTACGCATAAGGACCGCTTCTGTCTCCATAACGGTGCAGCTGCTGGGGTCTGCGCACTCTGCCTCCCACTCCAGTTCATCCTCCCCGTACTCCTCCCCGGTGATCTGTACCTCCTGGATCTCATCATCCTCCTCATCTCCGCTCCTCTCAGTCTCCGGGCAACTCATGTGCTCCTCCCGCTCTGTCCCCGCTGTGTCACTAGAGCAGTCTGCGCTGCCAGGCATTCTCGCCATATTGCAGTCTGTGTAGCAGTCCTCAGGCAGAGCGCATGCGCTATATTGGACCACAGAGATGGGAGAGCTTTGTGTTTAGTGACCTTCAGCTAGGCACGCACTCTTAAAGGTGCAGGGAGCGAGCGCTGCTAGTGGGTAAAGGGAGCGCGCTCCCCAAAAAAGGCTGCAGTATTGGACTGCATATTGGACCACTCACAAGCACCATGGGATATATCTAACAGGGTTTCATATCTCGTTTTATTGGAAGTAACTACTGCAATATCTGACTAACACACACACACACACACACACACACACACACACACACACACACACACACACACACACACACACACACACACACACACACACACACACACACACACACACACACACACACACACACACACACACACACACACACACACACACAAACACACACTTGCCTATTAGAACAGTGTTGCCAGCTCCAACAGCTTGATTTGAGAGGATGCAGCTTTAAAGACCCACAGCTTCCATCTCAAGGCCATCAGACTTAAACAGCCATCACTAACATTGAGTGACTGCTGCCAACATACTGACTCAACTCTAGCCACTTTAATAATGGGAAAATGGATGTAATCAATTTATCACTTGCCACTATATATAATGCTTACATAGCCTACATTACTCATCTCATATGTATATACTGTACGCTAGACCATCTACTCCATCTTGCCATCTTGATGTAATTAAATGTATCACTAGCCACTTTAAACAATGCCACTTTATATAGTGTTTTCATACCCTACATTACTCATCTCATAGGTATATACTGTACGCTAGACCATCTACTGCATCTTGCCATCTTGATGTAATTAAATGTATCACTAGCCACTTTAAACCATGCCACTTTATATAGTGTTTTCATACCCTACATTACTCATCTCATAGGCATATACTGTACTCGATACCATCTACTACATCTTGCCATCTTGATGTACTGTATCACTAGCCACTTTAATGCCACTTTATATAGTGTTTTCAAACCCAACATTACTCATCTCATATGTATATACTGTGCTCTATACCATCTACTGCATCTTGCCTATGCTGTTCGGGCATCAGTCAGTCATATATTTTTATGTACATATTCGTATTCAGTCCTTTACACTTGTGTGTATAAGGTAGTTGTTGTGGAATTGTTAGGTTATATTACTTGTTAGATATTACTGCAATGGTCGGAACTAGAAGCACAAGCATTTCGCGACACTCGTAGCGGCAAGCATTTTCGCTACACCTATGTGACAAATTCATTTTGATTTGATGTTGTGTAACTGCAGTGATATGTGTTCTCTCTCATCTCCCATAAGATAATAACCATGCAGCATGTTCACATAATTCTTGCTGCGCAGGGACATGAGAGATGCGCAGGTCACTGGAGAAAATATACATCAACTCTTTATCGGACACTCTTTCCTGGTTGTCGTGTACAGTACTCCACTAGGCTACACTGGGGTGGCAGTGTAGCCTAGTGTTTAGAGCGTTGGACTAGTAACCGCAAGGTTGAGAGTTCAAACCCCCGAGCTGACAAGGTACAAAATCTGTCGTTCTGCCCCTGAACAGGCAGTTAACCCACTGTTCCCAGGCCGTCATTGAAAATAAGAATTTGTTCTTAACTGACTTGCCTGGTTAAATAAAGGTTAAAAAAATCTCAGTGCTATGTGAGATGTGTTGTTAGACTTGTGCATTGATTTGAGAATGAATGCCAATTCCTCAGAAGTGCAAAGCAATTATATTATATTATTTTTTAATGTAGAACATCATCACCCTGCTGTACCTCCAGGCTAAGAGCACTGCTTCTCCCCTGGGCACACGTGACCTTAATACAGCCTCATCCATGGTGTTCTCCATGCGATGCTCCTTTTACAACTTATAAAGGCTATATGAGCTCTTATAAAGGCTCATAGGTTAGCTCTGTTGCCCTTCTGAAGGTACAGTTGAAGTCAGAATTTTACATTCACCTTAGGCAAATACTTTTAAACTCAGTTTATCACAATTCCTGACATTTAATCCTTGTGAAAATTCCTTGTCTTAAGTCAGTTAGGATCAACACTTTATTTTAAGAATGTGAAATGTCAGAAAAATAGTAGAGAGAATTATTTATTTCAGCTTTTATTTCTTTCATCACATTCCCAGTGGGTCAGAAGTTTACTTACACTAAATTAGTATTTGGTAGCATTGCCTTTAAATTGATTAACTTGGGTCAAACGCTTCGGGTAGCCCTTCCACAAGCTTTACACAATAAGTCAACTTTGGCCCATTCCTTCTGACAGAGCTGGTGTAACTGAGTCAGGTTTGTAGGCGTCCTTGCTCACACACGCTTTTCCAGTTCTACCCACACATTTTCTATAGGATTGAGGTCAGGACTTTGTGATGGCCACTCAAATACCTTGACTTTGTTGTCCTTAAGCCCTTTTGCCACAACTTGGAAGTTTGCTTGGTGTCATTGTCCATTTGGAAGACCCATTTGCGACCAAGCTTTAACTTCCTGACTGATGTCTTGAGATGTTGCTTCAATAAATCCACAACATTTTCCATCCTTATGACGCCATCTATTTTGTGAAGTGCACCAGTCCCTCCTGCAGCAAAGCACCCCCACAACATGATATATATAATAAAATATATCCCATTTAGCAGACGCTTTTGTCCAAAGCGACTTACAAGTCGGCTGGGGCCACTACTTTTACATATGGGTGGCCCCAGCGGGAATCGAACCCACGACGCTTGGCGTTGCAAGCGCCATGCTCTACCGACTGAGCCACACAGTCTCAGATGCTGCCACTCCTGTGCTTTACGGTTGGGATGGTGTTCTTTGGCTTGCAAGCCTCCCCTTTCTCCTCCAAACATAATGATGGTCGTTATGGCCAAACAGTTCTATCAGACCAGAGGACATTTCTCCAAAAAGTATGATCTTTGTCCCCATGTGTCTGGCTTTTTATGGCGGTTTTGGAGCAGTGGCTTCTTCCTTGCTGAGCGGCCTTTCAGGTTATGTCGATATAGGACTCATTTTACTGTGGATATAGATACTTTTGTACCTGTTTCCTCCATTATCTTCATGAGGTCCTTTGCTGTTGTTCTGGGATTGATTTGCACTTTTCGCACTAAAGTACATTCATCTCTAGGAGACAGAATGCATCTCCTTCCTGAGTGGTATGACGGCTGCATGGTCCCATGGTGTTTATACTTGCGTACTATTGTTTGTACAGGTGACCGTGGTACCTTCAGGCATTTAGAAATTGCTCCCAAGGATGAACCAGACTAGTGGAGGTCTACAATTTATTTTCTGAGGTCTTGGCTGATTTCATTTGATACATCCACAGGTACACCCCCAATTGACTCAAATGATGTCAATTAGCCAATCAAAAGCTCTAAAGCCAGGACATAATTTTCTTGAATTTTCCAAGCTGTTTAAAGGCACAGTCAACTTAGTGTATGTAAACTTCTGACCCACTGGAATTGGGATACAGTGAATTAATGTCTGTAATCAATTGTTGGAAAAATTACTTGTGTCATTCACAAAGTAGATGTCCTAACCGACTTGGCAAAACTATAGTTTGTTAACAAAAAAATTGTGGAGTGTTTGAAAAACAAGTTTTAATGACTCCAACCTAAGTGCATGTAAACTTCCGACTTCAACTGTACATACTTCTGATGCTGCTCTTGTGTAGGCTCATTGTTATGCTGCTACCTTAGGTTCATATGTCCTCCATACGCTGCTGCTATTACAGCTTATGAGGACAGTATGAGCTGTTCCTACTAAGGTTAATAGGTTAACTCTTTTACCCTTGTGAAGGTCCATAGACTTCTTATGCTGCCCACTTAGGGTTCATATAGACATACACTAATAGTTTTCCTTATTGTCCCCTAACGAGAGCCTTTATATAGCCTTTATGAGTTGTTAATGACCCTCTTCGCCAACTATACCCAGAGTAACAACACAGGAAGACCCGCGAGAAGCCAAGTGCCTAACAAAGCTGTTAGTTAAATTCAAGTATAATATGACAGTTAACAAATCTCAGACTGTCTCTGCTGCTCCATGACAGTGCTGGATGTCGCGGGGTATTTGGTGTTATGTGTGAGAGGTGGCAGTAATGGATATTGTCAGGCAGACAGCCTCGACAGTGTGTATCTACGGGGAGTGTGTTAATGGCATTTATTACAATTGAAAAAGCAGCGTGATCCACTTCAATCCATCACAGTAGTGCAGAGAATAGAACAGAGCAATATAAACATATTTCCTGAGTGAGTGTGTTGTGATAGGATTGTGTCAAAATGTTATGTGAGGAAATTAATATGAGCACAGATTGAGTGCCTTTTCCCAACCCACATTAAGCCTGGTTCTGGACTGAAATCACTTTTAATGGACATTTTTCATGTAGAATGCTATTTTGTCCATGATTCATTTTAATCTGGGTCCATTATGGGAAGGGGTCAGGGAATGGGGAGAAGCAACCAACAAGTAAACACTGCCCTACAGAAACAGTCGTTATGAATCCTTCCTTCCTGAAAACTCTTTTCTCTCTGACTGTGTTCCAGCTCCCAGGCATGTCACCAGGAAGGACGGCTGAGACATTTGGAAAATAAAAAAAATAAGAAAAAATACCCACGTTTTAATTCTTGTTAGCAGCACCTCGTTTCGCAACTCCATACCCAATTAGCTCTTTAAGTTGAGGCCTTTGCCGTGGTGTCTGATCCCAACCTGATTTGTATGCCGCTTGTGCAGTTGATGATAAGAAGAGGGCCCCGGAATATGGAGTTTTACATTTCATTTTATGATGATTTGCATGCCAGGAGAGCCTTCGGGGTTTGAGGAAATAACATGGCCGCTCTTCAAAAGAAGATCTATGCGCCGCGTGGCAGCAAAGTGTGTAGGATTGCGCTTTTTTGTGTGCAGGCAGGTAATTTACTCCCTGACTAATCTGCAGAGATAGGGAGAAGCTGTAGAAGAAAAAGCACTTACACAAAGAACAAGGCTCTCTCTCGCTCTGAGGCTCCTTGTCAAAAACCTTGGGAAATTAACACCAAGGTGTGATAGCTAGACCTGCTCCCGTAGCCTAGGGCTGGCATGAAAGAGTAGAGAGATGTGTTAGTTTGTGGGGGTATGTTTGTGGGTGTGTAGAAGAGTGTGTGAGCATATCAATTTCTTCGGTGTGTGCATATGTGTGTGTGTGTGTGTGTGCACTCTCTTATAAACAAAAAGCCCTCACTCTACACCTGCCCTTTACACACTGCCCAAACCGGACGTGTTGTGTGTGCGAGCGTTGCAAAATTACTTTACACATACATGTTATTCAGTCACAGCACCCACACTGCTCGTGCACGCCAACGAGCGTCTGCGTTAACAGGCACTAAAATAGAAGTTGCTTCTATTTGTGACGCTGAACGCGATGCAAGTCCTGCCTCTCCCATCTCCTCATTGGCTTTTAGAAGCATATACCCACGTGCCATCTCCTCATTGGATATACCCACGTGGGTGATTGAAAGATGAACTGAGGTTGGTTGTGGTAATACACCTTATTATGAAAGTTAGTTGCCAATCGCCATATAAAGTCCAAAGAAGAAAAAGCCTGGATGTAGGAGAGATGACTAGACATAATTCGGTTGACCATTTTATGTGTGGATTAATTGTCAGAGTAGAGGACCTTGTGTATTTCAGGTAAAATAACAAATCAATGTTTATATCCCAGGACAAATTAGCTAGCAACAGCAAGCTAGCGAGCTAAATAGGGCAAATTAGCTAGCAACTACAAGCTAGCTAGCTAAATTGCCATAAATGTTTAATGCTTTTCGACCTGTCCCCAAATTAATATAATTGGTTCAGAGTTTGCTTTGATATTTCAACTTGTGTGTCGTGATCGCGATTGGTGTGGGGGGGACAAAATCTATTTCCGCACAACGGCAGACTGATGCACACGTCTGGTTTGGGCATGGTATTACACTCATTATTGTCTAAAACAGCCAATCTTCCCAGTAGTAGTTTGTAATGAGAACACAGTCAGGAACAAACACTCTGTTTAATCTGTCTGTCCCATAGGAGATACCTGCAACACTATGTACACATACACCAAATCAAACAACAGGTACACATACACACTAATTCGGAAACTATTTGTACACATACAAAGTCTATTAAAGCAATACTTGTCACAACAAAGAATGAAGGGAAAACTTTGAAGACGAAATTACACAGCCAGTAGGACACCATCCCTTACATAACCAACATAATTAAGCAACAAGGTGCGAGGCGGTGCGGTATATGGCCAATATACCACGGCTAAGGGCTGTATCCAGGCACTCCACGTTGCGTCGTGGTTAAGAACAGCCCTTAACCGTGGTATATTGGCCATATACCACAAACACCCAAGTTGCCTTATTGCTATTATAAACTGTTAACAAACATAATTAGAGCAGTAAAAATAATTGTTTTGTCATACCAGTGGTATACGGTCTGATATTCCCCCACCTTCAGCCAATCAGCATTCAGTGCTCGACCCACCAAGTTTATAATAACATTAATACACAAAATACCTACACAACTGCACAATCATTATTAGTGCAAAGACTTTACAACAGTGTAATAACCACATGTGAAGTAAGCCTTACCTACTCTCTATCAAATATACTTTCTGATCATATATTTGGTTTTCTGTCCTTCTGAAACATGCCATTATCCTGAAGAGGTCTAAACAGCTGGAGTACAGAATGTTTTCGGAATGTGCATCTATAAGAATATTTCTCTCCCTGCCAGCCGGTGTAAATAGCAAGCTGTCACTTCAGCTTTAATGAGTTCCAGGATCCATTATTAATGACATGCCAAACAACTGGATGGCTCAGGGGTGACTGCATATCCTATACGGTACACATTGTCTGCTCCACTACCTCTACACACAAGCACACAAATGTGCATGCACGCACACATGTACGAGTGCAAGGAACCACACATACACACACGTACACCACAAACACCTACACACATACACAAGGGTTGGCTTGGATTTGAAGGCAATAATTTCAGGAAGAAAACTAAAATTACAATTCAATAATTGAACATTAAATTGGGCATTTATTTTCGATGATTTCTCAATAAATGGAAAAGTCAAAGTTATTTATTTCCAAAAACATAAATTCTGATTTAAAAAAATTGAAATCACTCCCTGAATTGACACACACACACGCACGCACGCACGCACGCACGCACGCACGCACGCACGCACACACACACACACACACACACACACACACACACACACACACACACACACACACACACACACACACACACACACACACACACACACACACACACACACACACACACACACACAATATGAAACAAAGTATGATGAGATGCTAACTGGAACAATACAACTGCAGTATAACAACAAAATATTGTCATTATTCTATTTCCATATTTAACTTTACATTTGAATAAAGTGTAGTGCCATGATAAGGCATTCCCACATGGGACACACCAGAGAGCTGTCATTTCAGCATAAAATTGACCCGGACAACAACCCTAGACAAGCCATAGGCACCCTCTACATGTGCAGAACCATGGACAGCGACACATAACAAGGATACAGAGCTTAGAATTTCCTCACCACAAGTGATGAATAATTTTGGCAGCAAATTGTAGTGCTTGTCCACTACCCTAGCACATGTGTAAAACACCGCTGCTCGCCTAACAAACTCCACAACCTGTACGAGGAAATGAAAAACTAACCCAGTCTCAGACAGTTCTTACCTGAAACATCCAACATCAATCCTTGGCTTCCTGATCTGAATCCAGGCGATATGCTGCTTCCCCGGCGCGCCAGAGAGAAAAGGCTAGCGAGGGAGGGAAGACAACCACATACAGTGAACAGGCGCTCCGAGGCTCCGCTAGACCCTCAGGCAAAGATCAGAAAACAAATGTAGGCTATTCCTCCAATCTCTGTACACACACACAAGAGAGACAACAACTTCTATCAAATCAATATTACTGGCTTCCATTTATAGCTTTCATAATAATCAACCCTATACAATAATAGTTATATTACAGTGCATCCGGGAAGTATTCAGACCCCTTCCCTTTTCCACATTTTATTGAGTTTCAGCCTAATTCCTAATTTTTCCCTCATCAATCTACACACAATACCCCATAATGACAAAATGAAAACATGCTTTTTACCAATTTTTGTAAATGTATTAAATATAAAAAACAGAAATACCTTATTTACATAAGTATTCAGAACCATTGCTATGAAGCTCAGGTGCATCCTGTTTCCATTGATCATCCTTCAGATGTTTCTACAACTTGATAGGAGTCCACCAGTGGTAAATTCAATTGATTGGGCATGATTTGGAAAGGCAGACACCTGTCTATATAATGTTTTGGTGCATGTCAGAGCAAAAACCAAGCCATGAGGTCAAAGGAATTATTCGTAGAGCTCCGAGACAGGATTGTGTCGAGGCACAGATCTGGGGAAGGGTACCAAAACATTTCTGCAGCATTAAAGGTCCCCAAGAACACAGTGGCCTCCATCATTCTTAAATGGAAGAAGTTTGGAACCACCAATACTCTTCCTAGAGCTGGCCGCTTGGCCAAACTGAGCAATCAGGGGAGAAGGGCCTTAGTCAGGGAGTTGACCAAGAACCCGATGGTCACTCTGACAGAGCTCCAGAGTTACTCTGTGGAGATGGGATAACTATCTCTGCAGCACTCCACCAATCAGTCCTTTATGGTAGAGTGGCCAGACGGAAGCCACTCCTCAGTAAAAGGCACATGAGAGCCTGCTTGGAGTTTGCCAAAAGTATTCTTAGACCATGAGAAACAAGATTCTCTGATCTGATGAAACAAAGATTGAACTCTTTGGCCTGAATGCCAAGCATCACATCTGGAGGAAACCTGGCACCGTCCCTACAGTAAGGCAAGGTACTGGCAGCATCATGCTCTGTGGATGTTTTTCAGCAGCAGGGACTTGGAGACTAGTCAGGATCGAGGGAAAGATGAACGGAGCAAAGTACAGAGAGATCCTTGATGAAAACCTGCTCCATATTGTTCAGGAATGGACTGGGGTCGAAGGTTCACCTTCCAACAGGACAACAACCCTAACCACACAGCCAAAACAATGCAGAAGTGAATTCGGGACAAGTCTCTGAATTTCCTTGAGTGGCCCAGTCAGAGCCCGGAGATGAACCCGATCGAACATCTCTGGAGAGACCTGAAAATAGCTGTGCAGTGACGGTCCCCATCCAACCTGACAGAGCTTGAGAGGACCGGCAGAGAGGAATGGGAGAAACTCCCCAAATACAGGTGTGCCAATATTGTAGCATCATACCCAAGAAGACTACCAAAGGTGCTTCAACAAAGTACTGAGTAAATGGTCTGAATACTTAAGTAAATGGAATATTTCAGTATTTGTTTTATTTAAAATTTGAAATAATGTATAAAAACCTGTTTTTGGTTTGTCATTTTGGGGTATTGTGTATAGACGAATGAAGAAAAACATCCATTTAATCAGTTTTAGAATAAAGCTGTAACGTAACAACATCTGGAAAAAGTCAAGGGGTTTGTTTGGATAGGTTCCTCACCATAGAGTCCTGTCTCTTTCGCTCTCCTGCCTCCATGTCGCGGGAGAGGCTAGGAATGAAAAGGATCTCGGCCTTGATGTTAATCGTGCTGTGTGGTTTTGATGGAGACCCTCAGCAGGTGGGTTTCTTCTAATGGATGGAGAGCTACTGCTAACGGTGGTTATGTCAACTGTAGTTTGTGTCAACCGCAAGTATTTATCCAAAGCGTTTGATACGAGCAAATGTGTAGGCCTACTGCACATTAGAGAAAAGAGACCTCTTGGACACTATTTGACCAATCAATAGTGTGCATCTCAATCAAGGGGAAGAGATAGGAGTCAGCGTGTGTTGACTATTCAGGAAGGAATGGATGAAGTATGTATCAACATCTCTAATTTCATTATTGTGTATGCTGACCTGTATCTATAGAGAAGAGATTATGCTGACCTGACTCATGTTTGCCCTTTGGGCAGCTGCACTGTGAACCACAATGTTTGCACATTATGCTGGCTCAAAACTTTTGAGGAAAACATTTGCCCATGATATACAGTTTACTTAAAGTGATTTTGTAGTTATTACTCAAACCCATAGAGTAACTGTGACCCTGTAGGGCACATGTGTCAAACTCATTCCATGGAGGGCTTAGTCTCTGCGGGTTTTCACTCCTCCCTTGTACTTAATTAATCAATTAAGATCACTAATTTGCAAATAATGCTTCTTATTTGGGTGTCTAGGTCTTAATTGAAAGGACTAACCAAAAACCTGCAGACACTAGGCCCTCCATGGAATAAGTTTGTGTCACCACTGCTGTAGGGGGTCCATATTTGAGTTGCATCAGCTTGAAAATGTTGAGTAACGCCTTCAGTACGCCACTCCTCCAATATAATTTCCCAGTGTGCCTTGCCTTTTCGAATGAATTGTAGAGTTACCACTCATGACTGTGTTTGTAAATGATTTAGATATGGTTGTTGAATTTATTCATTTTCAGTCCTTTGGCCATCTCAAAGTTCATTATAAATAAACTCCTTATGTCAATACATTACATATCTCATAAGGCCTTGTTCTGAGGACTAGCTTAATTCTAATACAGTGGCCTGAAACTCATGGTTTACAGGCCACAACAGGCTTACAAGTAGAGTTACTAAATCCTGCCAACTTTCCCAAAATTCTGATTGGAGCATTACCTGGAATCTTCCAAATGGGGTTTCTGGAAAACCTGTGAACTCTACCAGAATTTTTCAACCCTACCTGCAAGTAACAGCATGCTGGCTTCCAAAGTGATGTGTAATTACTATTGGAATCCATCTAGAGTTAGGATATCCAGTTGGCATCCTCTCCTGGTCCTTTTGGAGGTTGCCTTGTTCACTCTCGTGTTCACTCTTCTGCGTCCCTACAGGTTACCATGCCGACGATGTACCGCAGGTGGTCCACTTGCAGTTTTTTCCCACCCAGAAGGATATGGTCCCTATTGACCAAATGGATAGTGTTGACTTTGTGATACCATAGCAGCCTTGTGGTGATGTGTTGAATATTGTGCCACATACAGTCAGGGAGACAGATGGCATGTGGGCAGAGCCACCCTTCAGGCATGTCTCCTTTGATTGGTCTCCTGTGATATCCACCATGGTGGTTAATATTAAACACCAGTCAGTCAGTCAGTCAGACATCTTTTAATATTTAAATTGTATAATTCCTCAGTGGAATTACAATGGCTGCACATGGCTGTTTGTGTGTGTGTGTGTGTGTGTGTTCAGTATTTTGTTTTGCCTGTAACTAAGTGAGTTTTAATCTCACATTTTTTGGTAATCATCCATCCTCCTGCCCTCTTTCATTCTCCTTCAGTCTTGTCATCTGGTGCCTTCCATTCACTGTACAAGGAGGCTGTATGATTTCAGACACAACAACTCTCAACATCTCCATTGCCAGCAAAAGATCAAGGTATTGACATAGCCCTTTATGTGTGTCCCTGTCTCTAGTCCTCGTGGCATTTATGTGCAACTACAGTATGTCTGTGTCTTGCTTCTCTGGTCATTTAACTTTTAATGAGAATGTGTTTTTTCTCCCTCCAATTCATGTAAACAGAGCAATTATATAAACACTTAATAAATAGAAATTGCCACATGATAGAACACAGCTCTGTGAGGAGAGAGGGGCTTCACTGTACCAACAGCACAGTTTACTAAGCACTTTCCTGGGAATGGCCTAATGTACACACACACACACACACGCACGCACACACGCACGCACGCACGTACGCACGCACGCACGCACACACACACACACACACACACACACACACACACACACACACACGCTCTAACCCCTTATAGAAAAAAAAACATTATTTTCACGTGATCACATATGATTTAGTTGGGGGCAAAATACATGTGGGCTCATGATAAGGTCTAATAAATATGTACATTAATCATGTAACAATTAACTCGTAAGTAACTTGGGGCACCATGGAAAAAGGTTGTTTTCAAAGTTAACGTTTCCCGAATTAACTGAAGAATATATCAGAATATATCGTTATCATACCAGTCATCCATTAATAATTTCCTCATATCAGTATCATTCTGAACGTCACTGACCTCGTAAATCACACAAACCCTAGCCGAACAATTATGATCCAGCGATACACAAATTGTCTTAATCATTTGGGGGGCTATATGTTTGTCCTGTGCCAAGCTGATCTGGGTCCTACGATCTTCACCCAAGAGAGAGAGTCATGCCAATGGTTATGCTGATGCAAGTTGAGCACCTTCTTCAACACTGTCTGTTCTGCAAACGTTGTAAAAGCAAGTGTCACTAATGAGCTGCTCTGTAAAAAGGTAATGGTGCATTTTCCAGTAATTTAAGTGGCAACAAGTTGTCAGTAAATTATTGTGAGACTCACAATAACACACACCAGTAACCTACTGTGCCTTAACTGACTCTTCTGTTGATAAACATTGCTTGCTAATTGGCAGCATACTGTAGCAGTGGCAGCCTCTCAGAATATTGCAGGTGTCGCTTATTGGAGGCGCCTTGCAATTAGCTCTTTTTGGTCTCCCATGAGAGGTAATGTCATCCCAATTAATTAGCTCTGTTGAATTCTGTACTGAGACAATAAGCTTGAAAATGGTCCGTTTTCCAGCCTTGTGAATACCTGGCATAAGTGGATGTGATACAGGTCATTGCAATGCTAACTTTCCTGTCATACCATCAGGTCAGTGAGTGTGGCACATAAGCTACACTAAGTTCCTTTGATATGTACAGTAACTGACATGCAGTTAGTTGTCAGTGACTTATTGAAAGTTTAAAATTAACTTTATGAAACAGTTGTCATTAAACTGCTGGAAAATGCATAGTAATTTCTTCACAGTGCAGCTCTTGATTGTCTCTAGATCTTACAAAGATCGCAGAACTCACAGTGTCAAAAAAGGTGCTCAACCTTCATCAACATAATGATAAACCACTTCAACTCGTACACTATTTCTATTGACAGTTGGCACAAATACAACATGAGCCCGAGCCAGCACATTGCCACCACCTAAATTTCAAAGTGTGTTAATGAGTGTACCTTATATTGAATACATTGTGTACAGAAATGTACCATTATGCTAAATTATCCACACATGTCCCCTAAAAGGTATTGACCAGTGCCATGTGAATTCCTATGTGTATCTCTGAATGTACATTTTGTGTACATGTCACGCCCTGGTCGATGTATTTTGTGTTTGTCTTCATTTATTTGGTCAGGCCAGGGTGTGGCATGGGTTTTTGTATGTGGTGTGTTTGTATTGGGATTGTAGCTTAGTGGGGTGTTCTAGTTAAGTCTATGGCTGTCTGAAGTGGTTCTCAATCAGAGGCAGGTGTTTATCGTTGTCTCTGATTGGGAACCATATTTAGGCAGCCATATTCTTTGAGTGTTTCGTGGGTGATTGTCCTTAGTGTCCTGATGTCCTTGTTCTGTGTTTATTTACACCAGTATAGGCTGTTTCGGTTTTCGTTACGTTCTTTGTTTTGTAGTGTTTGTAATTGATTCGTGTTTTACGTTTGTTTATTAAACATGGATCGCAATCTACACGCCGCATTTTGGTCCGACTCTCCTTCCCACCTAGAAAGCCGTAACGGTACATTTGGCCTTTTTTAAAACCAGGGAACAACATTGTACCGTAACCATACTCTTATTTTTGAGAGTGTGTGGATACAGTGGGGCAAAAAAGTATTTAGTCAGCCACCAATTGTGCAAGTTCTCCCACTTAAAAAGATGAGGCCTGTAATTTTCATTATAGGTACACTTCAACTATGACAGACAAAATGAGAGAAAAAAATCCAGAAAATCACATTGTAGGATTTTTTATTAATTTATTTGAAAATTATGGTGGAAAATATGTATTTGGTCACCAACAAACAAGCAAGATTTCTGGCTCTCACATACCTGTAACTTCTTCTTTAAGAGGCTCCTCTGTCCTCCACTCGTTGCCTGTATTAATGGCACCTGTTTGAACTTGTTATCAGTATAAAAGACACCTGTCCTCAACCTCAAACATTCACACTCCAAACTCCACTATGGCCAAGACCAAAGAGCTGTCAAAGGACAACAGAAACAAAATTGTAGACCTGCACCAGGCTGGGAAGACTGAATCTGCAATAGGTAAGCAGCTTGGTTTGAAGACATCAACTGTGGGAGCAATTATTAGGAAATGGAAGACATACAAGACCACTGATAATCTCCCTCGATCTGGGGCTCCACACAAGATCTCACCCCGTGGGGTCAAAATTATCACAAGAACGGTGAGCAAAACTCCCAGAACCACACGGGGGGACCTAGTGAATGACCTGCAGAGAGCTGGGACCAAAGTAACAAAGCCTACCATCAGTAACACACTATCCCGCCAGGGACTCAAATCCTGCAGTGCCAGACGTGTCCCCCTGCTTAAGCCAGTACATGTCCAGGCCCGTCTGAAGTTTGCTAGAGAGCATTTGGATGATCCAGAAGAAGATTGGGAGAATGTCATATGGTCAGATGAAACCAAAATAGAACGAAGGAGTGGCTTCGTAAGAAGCATTTCAAGGTCCTGGAGTGGCCTAGCCAGTCTCCAGATCTCAACCCCATAGAAAATCTTTGGAGGGAGTTGAAAGTCCGTTTTGCCCAGCAACAGCCCCAAAACATCACTGCTCTAGAGGAGATCTGCATTGAGGATTGGGCCAAAATACCAGCAACAGTGTGTGAAAACCTTGCAAAGACTTACAGAAACCGTTTGACCTCTGTCATTGCCAACAAAGGGTATATAACATAAAGTATTGGGATAAACTTTTGTTATTGACCAAATACTTATTTTCCACCATAATTTGCAAATAAATTCATTAAAAATCCTACAATGTGATTTTCGGGATTTTTTTCTCATTTTGTCTGTCATAGTTGAAGTGTACCTATGACGAAAATTACAGGCCTCTCATCTTTTTAAGTGGGAGAACTTGCACAATTGGTGGCTGACTAAATACTTTTTTGCCCCACTGTATATGTTTTTGGTAAGGATCTGGTGGCAGTGCTGAGACCTTAATGAAATGGTGGTTTTAAAGTTAGCTGTACACAGTTCAGCATAAGTATAAGCCACCTGTGGTTTGAACTCACAACCTCTGGATTGGAGTTGCATTAATCTTTCTGCTGCGCTACACATTCTAGTGTCCTTACACACATTCATTACCTATAATACATCTCTGTATTCAGCAAAAGAGCCATCTCCACTGCTATTTTCATCACCAGTTAATCTGACTATTCTCTTATTATTGATTTAATTGACTTAGTTTAGCAATTTGAGGGTTTTCTGTATCGTTGTCGAATGTTGGTGAGGCATATATTATTCTGTTTTAATGTTCCTCCTGAATCACTATGATATGAGTATATTTTTTAACAAAGCTGAGATTCACTGTGTAAGTGTAAAAATACAGGTGGAATGTGTTATTAGCACAGGTGGTGTAGCAGAAAGATTGTAATACTGTGAACCAAGATATTGTGAGTTCAAAAGTCCTGGATGATTAATTGTTTTTGAGGTCAGTTTCGGTTTGATTATAAAAACGTTACTTTTTTCCATTTTAGTTTTCAATTATTATATATATACATTTTACATGAAATCAAATCAAATTGTATTTGTCACAGACGCCGAATACAAAAACCTTACCGTGAAATACTTACTTACAAGCCCTTATTAACCAACAATGCAGTTTTAAGAAAACAGAGTTAAGAAAATATTTACTAAATAAGCTAAAGTAAAAAAAGCAACACAACAAAATAAAATGCACTATGCATTATGCAGATTGACTGCTATAACAACACAGAATAAAACCATGAAAAAAAGTCCCATGATGGTAGTGACGGCCCATTACTGCTTATCAGTCATTAACCATAATTTATTCACATGACTTTGCTTTAATAAAATACTTAAGTTGTGTATATTACATTTGTTTTATTTGATTACTATTATTTAATTCAAAGTCATCATCTCATCTATATAGAGCTACTTCCTATGCTGCCTGACAAAATCCCTATTTTATTAGTTGTTCGAAGTAAATAAGGTATACTTTTATGACTGCTGAATATCAACTATCAATCAATATTTTCAGGTAGAGATACCTCACGACTGTTCTCTATCCCTCCAGAGACAATGCATTCTTCTCTCTCGTCTCTCTCTCCGTGTCTGCCCCACACCAACCTGAGGTCGCATATAAGAAACACACAAGACCGTACAAGTAGGTGTGTAATGGATTATGGTCATTGTTGTTAATTACAATGTTTTCTGCGCTGAACTTTGTTGCTTATTGATTGAAACTAAATCTCCCTACTCCATCGCACAGTTCTGGCTTGATCTGCTTTATCTCTAGAGAAAATGTTCAACGTGTGCATTGAGTTCACAAAAAATAAAATAATAATAAACGGAATTCAAATAAAATAACCAAAGTCGCTCAATTAGTTGTCACACATAAATCCACACTTTTTGGTTAA
Source organism: Oncorhynchus masou masou (assembly GCF_036934945.1). Taxonomy (NCBI): domain Eukaryota; kingdom Metazoa; phylum Chordata; class Actinopteri; order Salmoniformes; family Salmonidae; genus Oncorhynchus; species Oncorhynchus masou. The sequence goes on along the minus strand of NC_088226.1, from coordinate 40,139,030 downwards.
TGGCTCAGCACTTCAAATCCCATGTGCTTTTCTACATGTTAAATCATGTGGTTTTTCGCTAAGGGGCACATACCTATGCGCTCACAAACGAACATCACGCACATACTGTACGTGCATGCTTGCGCTTTCCCAAAAACTAAAACTTCCCACTCAAGCCTTTCCTGAGGTCGTTAGTGCCCCCTGCTGTTAGACAGCGGTAAGTACACCAGTTGAACTTTGGGGAAAGCGGAATACAAGTCATTTGTACAACTGAATGCATTCAACTGAAAAGTGTATTCTGCATTTAACCCAACCCCTCTGAATCAGAGAGCTGCAGGGGGCTGCCGTAATTGACATCCACGTCTTCGGCGCCTGGGGAACTGTGGGTTAACTGCCTTGCTCAGAGGCAGAACAACAGATTTTTACATTCTCAGCTCCGGGGTTTAATCCAGCAACCTTTCGGTTACTGGCCCAACGTTTTAACCATTTCTAGCCTCAAACATGCAGGGGATTTGTTTTGGAAAACATTGTATCCCATTGTGCTGGGATATGGAAAAAATAATAAATCATGTTGCTAAATCAGCCAATCAATTAATCAATCAATTTATCAACCAATCCATCGGTTTAACTTGATTAGTTATGATGTTCCTCAGTATACTGCAGCACAGCTCAGGGGAGAGACAATTGATATTCAATTCAAGAGATATGTTCAACATATTAACAGTAGAAAAACAACATGAAACAGCTACATTATCTGCTTTTTATACAATCACTCTATAGATTATAGGAATTACCTTAAACAAAGGAAGATCGGTCTGTGAGTGTATGTAAGTGTGTGTGTCTGTGATTAAGGGCTTGAACTTTTCATATCGCTGAAGCTATAGCGTGATTGCAATTTAAAGGTAATTTCCGATCCAGCTCAGATATGCAGTCTCCACTAACGTGGGAAAATTGCCTTTCAATTCCTATGCCCTGTAGCGCAGCTCTTTGCGCCACGGATTGAATCGAGCCCAAAATACGAGAGGGATAGGAGGGGAGGACATATTAACAAAAGCAAAAATTGTAAGGAAGGGAGACAGTAAAAGAGTAAAAATGAATACAGTAAAAGTAGAATAAATCTGTCCAACCCACCTCCAATAATCTTTATTCATGAACATTGTTTATCCCTGCCACATCTTATACACACATGTAAGCAGTGTGAATTGGCTAGCTAGATAGTGGTGCGCGCTAGTGGCATTTCAATCGATGACATCACTTGCTCTGAGAACTTGAAGTAGTTGTTCCCCTTGCTCTGCAAGGACTGTGGCTTATGTGGAGTGATACAGTTAAAGTCGGAAGTTTACATACACCTTAGCCAAATACATTTAAACTCAGTTTTTCACAATTCCTGACATTTAATCCAAGTAAAAAATTCCCTGTCTTAGGTCAGTTAGGATCAGCACTTTATTTGAATTAACTTCTTATGGCTGCAGGGGCAGTATTGAGTAGCTTTAATGAAATGTGCCCAGAGGTCCCCAGAGTAAACTGCCTGCTCCTCAGTCCCAGTTGCTAACATATGCATGTTATTATTAGTATTGGATAGAAAACACTCTGAAGTTTCTAAAACTGTTTGAATGATGTCTGTGAGTATAACAGAAATCAAAAGGCAGGCAAAACCTGAGAAGAAATCCAAACAGGAAGTGGGAAATCTGAGGTTGGTCGATTTTCAACCCAGCCCTATTGAATACACAGTGGGATATTGGTTATGTTGCACTTCCTAAGGCTTCCACTAGATATCAACCGTCTTTAGAAACTTGAATTAGGCTTCTACAGTATTGTGGGGCAGGATGAGAGCTCTTTGAGTCAGTGGTCTGGCAGAGAGCCAGGTCCTGGTCACGTGCATTTCACATGATAGCGACCTTGCTTTCCATGGTATTTCTATAGACAATTGAATTCTCCGGTTGGAACGTTATTGAAAATGTATGATAACACCATCCTAAAAATTGATTCAATGCTTAGTTTAACAAGTTTCTTCGACCTGTAACATAACGTTTTGAAGTTTTTGACGGACGTCCGGCTGGACCTGCACGAGCGTTCGGATTTGTGTACTAAACGCACTAACAAAAGTAGCTACTTGGACATAAATAATGGACATTATCGAACGAAAAAAACATTTATTGTCGAACTAGGATTCCTGAGAGTGCATTCTGATGAAGATCATCAAAGGTAAGGGAATATTTATAGTGTTATTTTTGATTTCTGTTGACTCCAACATGGTGGATACATTTTTTCTACTTCTGAGTGCTGTCTCAGATTATTGCATAGTTAGCTTTTTCCGTAAAGTTTTTTTGAAATCTGACACAGCGGTTGCATTACGGAGAGGTATATCTATATTTCCATGTATAAAAATTGTATTTATCGACATTTATAATGAGTATTTCTGTAAAATGATGTGGCTCTCTGCAATATCACCAGATGTTTTTGGAACTAGTGGACGTAACGCGCTAATGTATACTGAGATTTTTTAAATATCAATATGAACTTTATCAAACAAAATATACATGTATTATGTAACATGAAGTCCTATGAGTGTTATCTGATGAAGATCATCAAAGGTTAGTGATTAATTTTATCTCCATTTGTGCTTTTTGTGACTCCTCTCTTTGGCTGGAAAAATGGCAGGATTTTTCTGTGAGTTGGTGGTGACCTAACAATCGTTTGTGGTGATTTTTATGTAAAGCCTATTTGAAATTGGACACTGTGGTGGGATTAACAACAAGATTACCTTTAAAACGGTATAAGATACACATATGTTTTAATTTTAATTATGAGATTTCTGTTGTTTTGAATTTGGCGCCCCGCACTTTCACTGGCTGTTGTCATATCGATCCCGTTAACGGGACTGCAGCCCTAAGAAGTGTTTAAGAATGTGAAATGTCAGAATAATTTTTCTATTCTACCTACAAATTATCTATAGGAGTGAGGTCAGGGCTTTGTGATGGCCACTCCAATACCTTGTCTTTATTGTCCTTAGGCCATTTTGTCACAACTTTAGAAGTATGCTTGGGGTCATTGTCCATTTGGAAGACCCATTTGTGATCAAGCTTTAACTTCCTGACTGATGTCTTGAGATGTTGTTTCATTATATCCACATCATTTTCATTCTCATGATGCCATCTATTTTGTGAAGTGCACCAGTCCCTCCTGCAGCAAAGCACCCCCACAACATGATGTTGCCACCTTGTTTCACGGTTGGGGTGGTGTTCTTCGGCTTACAAGCCTCTCCCTTTTTCCTCCAAACATGAAGATGGTCATTATTGCCAAACAGTTCTATTTTTGTTTCATCAGACCAGAGGACATTTCTCCAAAAAGTACAATCTATGTCCCCAAGTTTAGGTCAATATGGGACTCATTTTACTGTGGATGAAGATACTTTTGTACCTGTTTCCTCCAGCATCTTCACAAGGTCCTTTGCTGTTGTTCTGTGATTGATTTGCACTTTTTGCACCAAAGTACGTTCATCTCTAGGAGACAGAACGCGTCTTGTTCCTGAGCGATATGACGGCTGTGTGGTCCCATGGTGTTTATACTTGCGTACTATTGCTTGTACAGATGAATGTGGTACCTTCAGGCTTTTGGAAATTGCTCCCAAGGATGAACCAGTCTTCTGGAGGTCTACAATCTTTTTTCTGAGGTCTTGGCTGATTTATTTTGATTTTCCCATGATGTCAAGCAAAGAGGCACTGAGTTTGAAGGTAGGCCTTGAAATAACATCCACAGGTACACCTCCAATTGACAAAAAGTATGTCAATTAGCCTATCAGAAGCTTCTAAAGCCATGACAACATTTTCTGGAACTTTCCAAGCTGTTTAAAGGCACAGTCAACTCAGTGTATGTAAACTTCTGACCCACTGAAATTGGGATACAGTGAATTATAAGTTAAATAATCTGACTGTAAACAATTGTTGGAAAAATTGATTGTGTCATCCACAAAGTAGATGTCATAACCGACTTGGCAAAACTATAGTTTGTTAACAAGAAATTAGTGGAGTGGTTGAAAAACGAGTTCTAATGGCTCCATCCAAAGTGTATGTAAACTTCTGACTACAACTGTAGATCGTGATGTTTCTAAGGTGACTGTCGTCAATGTGTTCAGAGAGTCCCTGGTTCAAGCCCAGGTTGGGGTGAGGCGAGGGATGAAAGCAACACTGTTACATACATATAAACTCATAAATTAGTAAATCAATATCTTTTAGCTATTGGAGAAACATCTCATATAGATCATTCAGGCCATAAAGGATAAGAAGAGAAAGAGAGGAGCACCCAGTTGAAAGGGTGGAGATTTGAACACGTACACTGAGAATGGAGGACCGCTGCTGTATGTTATCTAGGGGTTGGTCTGTGTTTGTGTCTATATTGCAAGTGTCTACATACGAAGTATGCTGTATGTGTTAAGTCTGTCTATATCTCTACAGAAGGCAAGTCTATTGTTGTGTCTATAGTCAGTCTACAGTCTTTGACTGTCAGTTTGCGTAGCAAGTCAGTTTCCATAGGAGGTCAAGTCAGTCTTAAGAGAAAGTCTTTAGGTCGGTCAGCATTAGAGATGTCAGTCCAGCAGAGATCAGTCTCTATAAGAGGTCAGTCTCTTTGAGGGGAGGGTATGGGTTAAGGGACTGTACAGTGGTCTGGTCTTCTCTCCCAGTGCACCTCACTAGTCATACAGAGGAGAGCACCTCCCCTGACCTCTCCCTCTCCTTCTGTTCAGCTCTCTCCACATCCATCACGGTGAAGGGGTGTTCTTTGGCCAGTTGGTCACGGTCTACCCTTAAGCTGCTCTGGACCTCTCGATATTTGGTGGAGGTGAAGCCAGTCTTGGAAAGGACCTCAGTATAACGTCTCTTCAGCTCAGGGTCGGGACAGAACAAGTACTCATACAGAGTTGCGGCTGTCACACCGCCCAGCACTGGGCCTACCCAGTACACCTGAGATGAGAGAGGGAGAACTATTAGTATACTGTATTTACCCGTGTGGGTATGTATGTGTCGGTGTGTGTGTCTATGTGTGCATCAGTATGAGAGCATAACAGTGTGTTTGATGTATATGATGTACAGTATATCACCAAAGTGAGTACACCCCTCACATTTTTGTAAATATTTGAGTATATCTTTCCATGTGACAACACTGAAGAAATGACACTTTGCTACAATGTAAAGTAGTGAGTGTACAGCTTGTATAACAGTGTAAAATTTGCTGTCCCCTCAAAATTACTCAACACACAGCATTAATGTCTAAACCGCTGGCAACAAAAGTGAGTACACCCCTAAGTGGAAATGTCCAAATTGGGCCCAATTGGCCATTTTCCCTCCCCGGTGTCATGTGACTCGTTAGTGTTACAAGATGGGGAGCAGGTGTGTTAAATTTGGTGTCATCGCTCTCACACTCCCTCATACTAACTGGTCACTGGAAGTTCAACATGGCACCCCATGGCAAAGAACTCTCTGAGGATCTGAAAAAAAAGAATTGTTGCTCTACACAAAGATGGCCTGGGCTATAAGAAGATTGCCAAGACCCTGAAACTGAGCTGCAGCACGGTGGCCAAGACCATACAACGGTTTAACTGGACAGGTTCCATTCAGAACAGGCCTCACCATGGTCGACCAAAGAAGTTGAGTGCACATACTCAGCGTCATATCCAGAGGTTGTCTTTGGGAAATAGACGTATGAGTGTTGCCAGCATTGCTGCAGAGGTTGAAGGGGTGGGGGGTCAGCCTGTCAGTGCTCAGACCATACGCCGTACACTGCATCAAATTGGTCTGCATGGCTGTTGTCCCAGAAGGAACCCTCTTCTAAAGATGATGCACAAGAAAGCCTGCAAACAGTTTGCTAAAGACAAGCAGACTAAGGACATGGATTACTGGAACCATGTCCTGTGGTCTGATGAGACCAAGATAAACTTATTTGGTTCAGATGGGGTCAAGCGTGTGTGGCGGCAACCAGGTGAGGAGTACAAAGACAAGTGTGTCTTGCCTACAGTCAAGCATGGTGGTGGGAGTGTCATGGTCTGGGGCTGCATGAGTGCTGCTGGCACTGGGGAGCTACAGTTCACTGAGGGAACCATGAATGCCAACGTACTGTGACATACTGAAGCAGAGCATGATCCCCTCCCTTCGGAGACTGGGCCGCAGGGCAGTATTCCAACATGATATAACGACCCCAAACACACCTCCAAGACGACCACTGCCTTGCTAAAGAAGCTGAGGATAAAGGTGATGGACGGGCCAAGCATGTCTCCAGACCTAAACCCTATTGAGCATCTGTGGGGCATCCTCAAACGGAAGGTGGAGGAGTGCAAGGTCTCTAACATCCACCAGCTCTGTGATGTCGTCATGGAGGAGTGGAAGAGGACTCCAGTGGCAACCTGTGAAGCTCGGGTGAACTCCATGCCCAAGAGGGTTAAGGCAGTACTGGAAAATGATGGTGGCCACTCAAAAAATTGACACTTTGGGCCCAATTTGTAAATTTCCACTTAGGGGTGTACTCACTTTTGTTGCCAGCGGTTTAGAGATTAATGACTGTGTGTTGAGTTATTTTGAGGGGACAGCAAATTTACACTGTTATACAAGCTGTACACTCACTACTTTACATTGTAGCAAATTGTCATTTCTTCAGTGTTGTCACATGAAAAGATATACTCAAATATTTACAAAATTGTGAGGGGTGTACTCACTTTTGTGATATACTGTATATGAGTTAAGTTCTGAGACAGGATGTTTTTGGTTTTGTTTGCGTGATTGCACGTGGTTGTATATTATTGTGTGTAGTTTGTATATGGTTGTATGTGCATTGTGTATCATTTGTTCTCTCTCACCCAGTGGTTCTCCCAGCTCCAGGTGACCATGGCAGGTCCAAATGATCGAGCAGGGTTCATACTGGCACCAGTGAAGGGGATCTAAACAGAAGTGTATAGAGACATTACACAAATATACTAATTGAGATATTCCAACCCGAGGACGTGTGTAGTGGAGTTTCCCTGGTTAATTTGGCCCCATGTAGCAACATGGCCAGTTTGGCAACCCATCATGGATATAGGATGACCAGACTCCTACACTGGATATGGCTAGGGTTGCAATTGAACATTCAGTAATTAACTGGCAATCTATGGTAACTTTCAGAATTTATACTTGAACAACTTGTGTTCTTCAAAATGTTTAAAAAAAACAGTAGTATTCCGGTTTTATATCTGTGTCCACATTGTCCATGAGTTTCTAGTGGATGGATAGACCATATGGTTCAAGAGGAAATCGCCATAGCAGGGCTCTAAAGTGCGACGAAATATTTTGATGTGCGACCAGAAGTTTTATTTTGGGAGCACTGGGACAATGAAAAAATAACCAAGATAATAATTATTGTAATCATCAGGCTACCCTGTACCGTTGTTTCCGAGTGCTTTAGAGACACAAGCGAGTGCAGATTTGTTTGTGTGAAGGTTGAATCCTTACTACAGAGAAAACGGCTTGCTTCTAGCCCAACAAGTTCAAAAGATCTGACCCATTTAACAGGTGTTGTGCCGAAAATCTCCCCCTGCCAGAATCCCCCCCACCCTTCTAATTTCCTTAATTTTGAAGCTAGAGTCAAATACTTTCTGTGACACACATCAGAATCAAATACTTTCTATAGCACACACTTCACGTCAGGATAGGCAACCGAAATTAATAATTCATGTATGTGTGTTATATTAAACATAGAGGAGGGAGTAAAATATTGGCAAGCAATAAACATTTCAGAACAACTATGACTGAATTATTATCCTTACACTTTCAAAAATGCTAGTCGAAAAAGACATGGGAGAGATGACGAATTTTAGCGAAGAGATTTATTTATAGACTAATACAAAATCAGTTGCGGATTTAGGTACAGGCAACATGACCAGCCGTGCGGGCGGGGGCGGGCGCTGAAAGGGGGATTCTACTTGAAACAAATAGCCAAACTGAAAACTGCAAACAAAAATGCTTTCTGCTACTAAGATCAGTGAAATGTAGGCTAAACTGACAACAGAGTGAAGAGCAGAAATCTCAACTAGCAAGCAAGTCACAGCAATGAAGAACGCGAAGGGGAAGGGAGAATTCTGTCAGGGGGAGATTTTCGGCACAGCACCGGCGCAACATTTCTATCTTCCTATCGCAGGGATTACATTTTACGTTCAGAAACCATGTCCGGGTCTGTTCTAAAACTACTCGCGCGTCGACATTGTTAACCATTTGTTTATACTTTCGTCAGTCATGTTACCTCATTGGCTAGCTAGCTCACAACCTGGTAACTTTGACCAGTATATCTAAACATTGGGGGGGCACAGAAAGAAAGGAAAAGGAGATAAAAAAAGGGGGGGGGGGGGTCGTCACTAGTTACCACAACCACAAAGTCATAATTATACCTAAACCCTGCCTATTTCTACAATTTCCGGTGTTAAATTTAACCATCAATGTAACCCTAACCTTAACCACATTGCTAACCGTATACCTAACCTTAAATTAAGACCAAAAAGCGTTTGTTGTCATGCATTTTCATAATAAAGCAGTTTTTAATTCGTGGCTGTGGTAACTAGTGACAACAATATAGAAACCTAATATTCCACAAATTACTTTGTAATTTCAATAAAACATTTGAGCTTTTATAATTTACAGTGTTACATATTAGTTTCTATGACACAACATGTGCTTCAAAAATAGCTAGAAACTCATATAGAACTCCACATCCAGTTTCCTACAATTCATCCGAACTTCCCTGGATCTGCACTTCATCTCTCCCTGGTACAATAAATATATTGGTTCATTCATTCCTGTTTTCTGGTCTGAGTCTGCTCTTGGGTTACCTTGTGCTGCTCCGCCTAACACCCACACTCTGCAAAAAAATAAAAATAACTCCATTAACACTCACACTTTACTTTTTCCCACTAGCACTGCCTTTGCTGATAGCTAATAGCTGAGTAATTTTAAGTCATTCATGATAAGAGTGTCTGCTAAATTACGATAAATGTAATTTAAAATGTAGCCTAATGAGAAAACACTCCAACTACTGTCTGTTTTGGTGCCAAAACATTTACTACAAAGACAAATTGACATGGTATTCATTAAGTTGATGTTTTATATTTATGATTTACAGCTTTGTCATTACATGTTTTAATCATACTTGATTATTTGATATATTTTACATGTAATAAGGCCACACAGAGGGCCAGAGATAGACGCTTGTGATAATCTGAAGTAGCTACCCAAAAATGGCCACTAGATGTCATGCGATAAAATTCCCCTAAACCTTGAAAACTACCAAAATTCTGATAGTTTACAGGTAAACTTGAAATGTTATCAGTAATATACCCTCCCTTTGCAACCCTAGCTATGGCTGAAAACAGGTGAGGGCAGGGCTAGAGTTAGGGGTAGGGGTAGGGGTAGTGTTAGGGTTAGTGTTCCTTGTTGACTGATGAAGTGTTGCTAACTATTTTGGCTATCTGAGGTATTACTCACAGCAAACAGGTGTCCAATGCAGACAGAGACGCCGATGGCCAGGGCAGCCGAGCCCTTCAGGTCGCTGCGTTTGGAGTCACAGGTGGCGAACACGGTGAAGACGAGCTCAAAGGTGATGAAGAATTCTATCACCAGAGCGTGACCCACGGAGATACTGGTGTTCACCTGGGGAGAGTCACATGACCTTGGTTAGCCAACAGGAGCGGATGTAAGGCCCGTGCAGAAGACATGAGGACAAGGTCCCAAATGGCACCCTATTTCCTAAACTTTCCATGGAAAGGGTTCTACATGGAACCAAAAAGGGTTCAAGGATTCCCACTGGGCACACACTAATTAAATCAACGTTGTTTCCAGGTAATTTCAATTAAACTACGTTGAACCAACGTGAAATAGACGTTGAATTGGTGTCTGTGCCAACTGGATTAGTTTATGGGGCCAGCCAAATAACATTTAAGCTCTAGATATAGCACCTTTTTTCAAAGTGTGTAGTTTCTCTTCAATGATGATGAAAACAGCTAATAAACCCTATAATAAGTCAACAGAATTGGCTGTCAGACAAAAGACACACTCAATTTATATTCATTCTACACTTAAGACAACTATTTCAGTGACATTTAAAGTCCAGAGTCAGTCCCCCCCCCCCCCCCCTCCCCTCCCCTCCCCCTCCTTACTGATGTGACACCCATCTCTCCCCTGACGGAGCCTGGAGTAACCCCGTAGAGCACAGCCGCCCCCACCACGGCCCCCAGACACTGGGCCAGCAGATAAAACACAGCCTTTGCCAGGCTGAGTCTCCGGGTCACCACCATGGCAGTGGTCACCGCAGGGTTGATATGAGCACCGCTGATGTGTCCGAAGCACTGGACCAGGGTGGCGATACTGAGTCCGAAGCAAAGGGAGATGAGGACCAGGTCAGGGTGGGGTGGATGCTCCTCCTCAACCGCCCAGTTGATGGTGGAACCCAGGCTGAGGAGCACGAAGATCATCATGGCCAGGAACTCCGCCCCGACGCAACGCCAAAACTCCTGCGTCCAGATCCCCTTGAAGGCAGCCATGATCCTGTCACTAGCGCAACACGCAGGCCAGGAAGGAAAAGAGATGGGTAGACACTGTTCGGCACGGAAAGGAATCACACACCGGGACCAACACGTCCTGCAGAGAGGGAGAGAGGAAAGAGGATGAGGGAGATAATGAAGAAGAGGAGTGAGGGAGATAAAGAGAGAGTGAGGGAGATAATGAGAGAGAGAGAGAGAGAGAGAGAGAGAGAGAGAGAGAGAGGAACAAAAACAGTGTGAGAAAGGAGACAAGGAGAAATCAGGTGCCCTCCTGCTTCACTCACTTGGAGCTTAACAATATCCATCAACATCCCCTCACTGCTGATATAGGCTACACTGCTCCGTTTGGATAGGGAACAGACAGATCATCGCTGTCCATCATGAAGTCTTTCGAGTTCCTCTGCCATTCTAGCTCTAATTTGCGAGTAATTCCTATGGAAATGTGTTCCATTTGAGTGGCTCGATCTGCGCACTCAACATTCCGGGAAGCACAAGATGGGAGAGAAGCAAGGGGGCAGAAGAGAGACGATGGGACAACAGAGATGATAAACAACCCCCACACCGAATGAGAATGAGAGGTGCAGACCAAAGCCTACCAAAATGGGCAGGACAGAGAACACAACAGAAAAAAAACAACTAAATAATACAATGCCATTTTCGTTATAAAAATAACCAAGGTTATATATTCGGCTGCAAAAGGGACACACTCTTTTACATTAATGTATGTGGTGAGAATAACTAATAATGCAGGTAGGCTGAAAATAAATCCATATCAAGGAATAAATAGGTTACCCTATCAGACAAACTTAACGGAAAATCTATCAATAAACCAATAGTATAGGCTATGAAAGACTAACTTACCGGCAACTTTCACTCCTTACATTTTCTGAAATATTAACGCGGGTATAGTCTCCACTGAAATGTAAGCCTATTTGTGATGGCATATTACCCACGAACTATAACCTAAGCTACATATAAAAACAAGTAAATCTAAAACTTAACATTCCAAAGCACATGCACCTGCCACAGACACATGTCGGAGACATAACTATTGTAATCAAAACCGTCCTTGTACTCCATTGTAACTACTTACGTGGGAATGGTGTGTCTGGAGCTGTGGAGAAGTGCGTGTGAGTGAGTTTGGAAGTTTGGAAGCGACCTTGAAGGCAGTGGTGGAAAAGGTACCCAATTGTCACACTTGAGAAAAAAGTAAATATATCTTAATAGAAAATGATTCAATTGAAAGGGAAAGAGTACAATTCTACTTGAGTAAAAGTCTAAAACTATTTGGTTTTAAATATACTTAAGTATCACAAGTAAATGTAATTGCACAAATATACTTAAGTATCAAAAGAAAAAAGTAAAAGTCTAAATAATTTCAAATTCCTTATATTAATCAATCCAGATGTCACAAATTGTATTTATTGTATTTACTGTTAGCCAGGGGCACACTCCAACACTCAGACATAATTTACAATGAAGCATTTGTGTTTAGTGAGTCAGCCAGATCAGAGGGAGTAGGGATGACCAGGGATGTTCTCTTGATAAGTGCGAATTTGGCAATTGACCTGTCCTGTTAAGCATTCCAAATGTAACACGCATTTTTCAGTGTCTGAGAAAATGTATGGATTAAAAAGTACATTATTTTGTTTTGTAATGTAGCGGAGTAAAAGTAAAAGTTACTAAAAATATATGAATAAAAAAGTAAAGTGCACATACCCACAAAAACTACTTAAATAATATTTTTACTTAAGTATTTTACACCACTGCTTTAAGGATATTAATAAAGGTCTAACAACACATTTCCAACCCAGTCAATCCTCGAGGTAGCCCTTGGTCATGACTCTGTTCCATTACATTACACACAAAGGCATCTTCTATACGGGGGAGTTATGTTACGAGCCCAGACGCTAAGTCTGAAAAAAAAACCTAGAGTCGATTGATGCACTTATACATCATAAGGTAAATTCATTTTAATATTGAATAGCTCCCTGTGTGTTTATGCTAGAGACTTGCCGTTTCTTGCTGTGGCTGCAGCTCAATGCCCTCTTTCCGCTGATATAACGTTTGCTCTTATTCCATATCATGGGGCTTATTAAAGCGTTTTCTACACAAGAGCATCCGTACAAGACAATTATAATGAAACTGTCTGTAAGTTGTTCTGCGCTACAATGCACACAAGCTTCCAAAGGTAACCTAGTACCAGGCTGTAACATTTGCTAAAAGTGCATAGGGGGTCAAATGTGTCATAAATAAGGTGACCAGACATGGGTCTAAAAATATATATATTTCTCCTGTTTTCTTATATCTCTCAGATATAGGACAGACAACCTCTTGGGGCTAGGGGGCAGAATTTTCACTTTTGGATAAATAGCGTGCCCAATTTCAACTTCCTGCTACTCATGCCAAGAATATAATACATGCATATTATTCATAGATTTGGATAGGAAACACTGTGAAGTTTCTAAAACTGTTTGAATCATGTCTGTGAGTATTACAGAACTTATGTAGCAGGCAAAACCCAGAGGACTAACTGTTCAGATTATTTTTTTGCCACTCTCTGTTCCCTGACTTGTTATTGCCAAGGGATATTTCTTAGGAACCCGTTTTCAGTTCCTACCGCTTCCACTGGATGTCACCAGTCTTTGCAATTTGGTTGAGATTATTCCTTTGTGCAATGAAGAAATAGGCCAATTAGGAACTGGGTACACTTTTGTGAGTTGTGCAAGACGTGAAAAGTGGCGCTGGTTTGTTTTCTTTCCTGTATTGAACACAGATTGCCCCATCTACAATTTGATTGATTATTAACGTTTAAAAATACCTAAAGTTCTATTACAAAAGTAGTTTGAAATATTTTGGCAAGGTTAATAGGCAACTTTTGAAATATTTTGTAGTGACGTTACGTTTTTTTGTAAGCTGTTTTTTCTGGATCAAATATGCTTTATAAATGGACATTTTGGATATACATGGACGGAATTAATCAAGCAAAAGGACCAATTGTGATGTTTATGGGACATATTGGAGTGCCAACAAAAGAAGCTCATCAAAGGTAATGCATGTTTTATATTTTATTTCAGTGTTTTGTGTAGCGCCTGCAGGGTTGAAATATGCTAACTCCTTTGTTTACTGCTGGTGCAGATGGTGCAGGCTATCAGATAATACTTTCTTTTGCTTTCGCGGGAAAGCACTTTTAAAATCTCACATGTTGACTGGATTCACAACGAGTGTAGCTTTAATTGAGTATCTTACATGTGTGATTTAATGAAAGTTTGAATTTTTATAGTATTTTATTTGAATCTGGCGCTCTGCATTTTCCCTGGCAATTGGCCGGTTGAGACATTTGCGCCCCGCCTATCCCTAACTAGTTTAAAATCCTTGTTCCTTATGATAAATTTTTTGACTGTCTGTGTACAAATGTGTTATTCAATGCATTTCTATGGGCTATAGCATTTGAGGCCAAATTCAATGTTTCATCAAATAATTATTACAAATATTTGTTTTATACCTAACTAAAATTATGCAAATGTTTTAATTTTAGAGTTAATTTCATGCACAAATCAATGGCCTTAATTACTACAAGTTTAGATAGCAGTCTGGTAGATTAACTTACCAACCTAAAACATTTTAGCTGTCATGGGCTAATTGTGTGAATATCAGTGAATTGACATAACAAGAGAAAAACTGTTGATGCACAATAGTTCTACTATTTGACCTCGTAAGTTGAGACTCAGACAAAACAAAGTATTTTAAATTGGTCCGAGGGCCTTCAAAAGCTGGGCCACGGGGCACCGTTTGCCCATCCCTGGCTAAGACCTACTGGACAGGGGTTTAACACGCATATCATGCGGTACGGTTTTTGGAAGCATTAGGATTTTATCTTTCATATCAGCGAGAAACCATTTTCAAAAAACAAATGTTAAATTGATACACACCTTTATGGGGTCAGGGTTAGTGTTACCACATGGCCATATCTCCATGTTAAAGCATGTTTTTACAGAAGACAGAGGGAAGACAGAGGGACCACCTGTGCTATTAGATATATAGCATGCTCCCAACACCTGTGTGTAATGACAGAATGCCCCCAGAAATGTGTTGTCACAGAAAAATACTGTTGGCTGAAACTGTGATAAAACACATATATACACAGTATGTGCAAATGAGGCAGGATAAGGGTGGTAAGGCAATAAATAGACCATGGTGGCGAAGTAATTACAATATAGCAATTAAACACTGGAATGGTAGATGTGCAGAAGATGAATGTGCAAGTAGAGATACTGGGGTGCAAAGGAGAAAGATAAATAAATACATTATGGGGATGAGGTAGTTGGATGGGCTATTTACAAATGAGCTATGTATAGGTGCAGTGATCTGTGAGCTGCTCTGACAGCTGGTGCTTAAATCTAGTGAGGGAGATATGCGTCTCCTGCTTCAGTGATTTTTGCAGTTCGTTCCAGTCATTGGCAGCAGAGAACTGGAAGGAAAGGCGGCCAAAGGAAGAATTGGCTTTGGGGGTGACCAGTGAGATATACCTGCTGGAGCGCGTGCTACGGGTGGGTGCTGCTATGGTGACCAGTGAGCTGAGATAAGGCAGGGCTTTACCTAGCAGAGACTTGTAGATGACCTGGAGCCAGTGGGTTTGATGACGAGTATGAAGCGAGGGCCAGCCAACGAGAGCGTACAGGTCGCAGTGGTGGGTAGTATATGGGGCTTTGGTGACAAAATGGATGGCACTGTTGTAAATGACATTGCCAAGGTTGAGAATCGGTAGGATGGTCAGTTTTACGAGGGTATGTTTGGCAACATGAGTGAATGATGCTTTGTTGTGAAATAGGAAGCCGCTTCTAGATATAATTTTGGATTGGAGATGCTTAATGTGAGTTTGGAAGGAGAGCATACAGTCTAACCATACACCTAGGTATTTGTAGTTGTCCACAATAGTGATGCTAGACAGGCGGGCAGGTGCGGGCAGCGATCGGTTGAAGAGCATTCATTTAGTTTACTTGCATTTAAGAGCAGTTGGAGGCCACGGAAGGAGAGTTGTATGGCACTGAAGTTCGTCTGGAGGTTAGTTAACAAAGTGTCCAAGAAGGGCAAGAGGTATACAGAATGGTGTCGACTGTGTAGAGGTGGATCTGAGAATAACCAGCAGCAAGAGCGACATCATTGATGAATACAGAGAAGAGAGTCGGCCCGAGAATTGAACCCTGTGGCACCCCCATAGAGACTGCCAGAGGTCCGGACAACAAGCCCTCCGATTTGACACACTGAATTCTATCTGAGAAGTAGTTGGTGAACTAGGCGAGGCAATATTTTGAGAAACCAAGGCTGTTGAGTCTGTTGATAAGAATGTGGTGATTGACAGTCAAAAGCTTTGGCCAGGTCGAAGAATACGGCTGCAGAGTAATTTCTCTTATCGATGGCGGTTATGATATTGTTTAGGACCTTGAGCGTGGCTGAGGTGCACCCATGACCGGATCTGAGAATCACCACCAGCAAGAGCGACATCATTGATGAATACAGAGAAGAGAGTCGGCCCGAGAATTGAACCCTGTGGCACCCCCATAGAGACTGCCATGGGTCCAGACAACAAGCCATCCGATTTGACACACCGAATTCTATCTGAGAAGTAGTTGGTGAACCAGGCGAGGCAATATTTTGAGAAACCAAGGCTGTTGAGTCTGTCGATAAGAATGTGGTGATTGACAGTCAAAAGCTTTGGCCAGGTCAAAGAATACGGCTGCAGAGTAATTTCTCTTATCGATGGCGGTTATGATATCGTTTAGGACCTTGAGCGTGGCTGAGGTGCACCCATGACCAGCTCTGAAATCAGATTGCATAGCGGAGAAGGTACGGTGGGATTCGAAATGGTCGGTAATCTGTTTGTTAACCTGGTTTTCGAAGACCTTAGAAAGGCAGGGTAGGATAGATATAGGTCTGTAGCAGTTTGGGTCTAGAGTGTCTCCCCCTTTGAAGAGGGGGATGACTGCGGCAGCTTTCCAATCTTTGGGAATCTCAGACGATACGAAAGAGAGGCTGAACAGGCTAGTAATAGGGGTTGCAACAATTTCGGCAGATAATTTTAGAAAGAGAGTGTCCAGATTGTCTATCACGGCTGATTTGTAGGGTTCCAGATTTTGCAGCTCTTTCAGAACATCAGCTATCTAGATTTGGGTGAAGAAAAAATGGGGGAGGCTTGGGAGAGTTTTGGGCGAGTTGCTGTGGGGGTGGAGGGCTGTTGATCGGGGTAGGGGTAGCCAGGTGGAAAGCATGGCCAGCTGTAGAAAAATGCTTATTGAAATTCTCAAATATCTTGGATTTATCGGTGGTGACAGTGTTTCCTAGCCTCAGTGCAGTGGGCAGCTGGGAGGAGGTGCTCTTATTCTCCATGGACTTTACAGTGTCCCAGAACCTTTTTGAGTTTGTGCTACAGGATGCAAATTTCTGATTGAAAAAGCTAGCCTTAGCTTTCCTAACTGCCTGTGTATATTGGTTCCTAAATTCCCTGAAAAGTTGCATATCACTGGGGCTATTCGATGCTAATGCAGAACGCCACAGGATGTTTTTGTGCTTGTCAAGAGCAGTCAGGTCTGGAGAGAACCAAGGGCTATATCTGTTCCTGGTTCTACATTTTTTGAGTGGGGCATGCTTATTTAAGATGGTGAGGTAGGCACTTTTAATTAATGACCAGGCATCCTCTACTGATGGGATGAGGTCAATATCATTACAGGATACCCTGACGAGGTTGATTAGAAACACCTGCTTGCTGAAGTGTTTTAGGGAGCGTTTGACAGTGATGAGGGGTGGTCGTTTGACCTACCTCAGACCCATTATGGATGCAGGCAATGAGGCAGTGATCGCTGAGATCTTTGTTGAAAACAGCAGAGTTGTATTTGGAGGGCAAGTTGGTAAGGATGATATCTATGAGGGTGCCCGTGATTACAGATTTGGGGTTGTACCTGGTGGGTTCATTGAGAATGTGTGTGAGATTGAGGGCATCAAGCTTAGATTGTAGGATGGCCAGGGTGTTAAGCATGTCCCAGTCTAGGTGACCTAGCTGCACGAGCTCTGAAGATAGATGGGAGGCAATCAATTCAAATATGCTGTCCAGGGAACAACTGGGGCAGAGGGTGGTCTATAACTAAAGAAACAACTGGCCTAATGAAACAACAGTGACAACCATACAATACACCAATTGTTTCTGAATACTATTACATTTTGGGTCATTTAGCAGATGCTCTTATCCAGAGTAACTTACAGTAGTGAGTGCCTAAATTTTCATACTGGTTCCCTGTAGTAATTGAACCCACAGCCCTGGTGTTGCAAGAGGCTTCCTCTTTTAACTGAGCTAAACGGGACTAGAATGTTTGAAAACTAATTAGACTGTCTTTACACAAGCAGCTCAATTCTTATATATTTTTTAAACATTAATTGTTCTTATAAAAAACAACATTTATTTAACTAGGCAAGTCAGATATGAACAAATTCCTATTTACAATGACAGCCTACCAAAAGGCAAAAGGCTTCCTGCGCGTATGGGGGCTGGGATTAAAAATCTAAAAACATTAAATAAAAATATAGGACAAAACACACATCATGACAAGAGAGACAGCACAACACTACATAAAGAGAGACCTAAGACAACAACATAGCATGGCTGCAACACAGAATGGTAGCAACACAACATGACAACAACATGGTAGCAACACAACAGGGCAGCAGCACAACATGGTAGCAGCACAAAACAGGGTATGAACATTATTGGGCACAGACAACAGCACAAAGGGCAAGAAGGTAGAGACAGCAATACAACAAACAGACACAACTGTCAGTAAGAGTGTCCATGATTGAGTCTTTGAATTAAGACATTGAGATAAAACTGTTCAGTTTGAATGTTTGTTGCAGCTCGTACCAGTCGCTAGCTGCAGTGAACTGAAAAGACGAGCGACCCAGGGATGTGTGTGCTTTGGGGACCTTTAACAGAATATGACTGGCATAACGGTGTTGTATGTGGCGGATGATTGCTGCAGTAAATTTCTCAGATAGGGGAGAATGAGGCCTAAGAGGCATACAGAGATGACCAGGGTATACAGAGATGACCAGATGACCAGTATAGAGTGCAGTGATGTGTCCTATAAGGAGCATTGGTGGCTAATCTGATGGCCAAATGGCAAAGACCTTCTAGCCGCTCGAGAGCACCCTGACCTGCTGATCTATAAATTACGTCTCCGTAATCTAGCATGGGTAGGATGGTCATCTGACTATTAGTATTAGTTTGGCAGCTGGAGTGAAAGAGGAGCGATTACGATAGAGGAAACCAAGTCTAGATTTAACTTTAGCCTGCAGCTTTGATATGTGCTGAGAAAAGGACAGTGCACAGTACAGTCTAGCATTCTAGCCATACTCCCAAGTACTTGTATGAGGTGACTACTTCAAGCTCTAAACCCTCAGAGGTAGTAATCAAACCTGTGGGGAGAGGGGCATTCTTCTTACCAAACCGCATGACCTTTGTTTTGGAGATGTTCAGAACAAGGTTATGGGCAGAGAAAGCTTTGTTTCAGAGCGTTGAACACAAAATCTGGGGAAGGGCCACCTGAGTATAAGACTGTATCATCTGCATATAAATGGATGAGAGAGCTTCCTACTGCCTGAGCAATGTTGCTGATGTAAATTGAGAAGAACATAGGGCCTAGGATCGAGCCTTCGGGTACACCCTTGGTGACAGGCAGTGGCTGAGACAGCAGATGTTTTGACTTTATACACTGCACTCCTTGAGAGAGGTGGTTAGCAAACCAGGCCAAAGACCCCTTAGAGACACCGTTACTCCTTAGCTGGCCCACAAGAATGGATTGGTCTACCATATCAAAAGCTTTGGCCAAGCCCTCAAAAATAGCAGCACACATTGCTTAGTTTCAAGGGCAATGATGACATCATTGAGGACCTTTAAGGTTGCAGTGACACAGCCATAACCTGAGCGGAAACCAGATTG